>NC_058085.1:26256554-26395187 GCF_014858855.1 Bufo gargarizans
TGCTTCATGTTCTCTGGAGTTTGTAGATTAGGCTGAGTTCACACTTCAGTTATTTGATCAGTTATTTCCATCAGTTATTGTGAGCCAAAACCTGGTGCGGGAGAAAAACACAGAACAAGTGCAGATCTTCCCATTACACCTGATCTCTGAGTCGCTTCACTGCTGGTCTGGGCTCAATAACTGAAGGAAATAACTGCAGTGTGAACTGGGCCTGAAGGGCGGATGGAGCTGTGTATCTCTGTGGCTGTGGAGCCTTATATGTGTGGATGTGATGAGTTTTCCACTTACCTGGGGGCAGGCGTGTCCTCCTCTGACAACCCTTCACTATGGAGCCTCCTGGGCTGTAATTTCTACCACCATGCAGGAGTCGGGCTCCAGGCTGTGCTGCAGGAGAAGGTACAGGACCTGTGATGATGTCATGATCATGTGATCAGGTGTGGGAGGAGTCAGTCTGTGCTGCAGGAAAAGGTAGAGGACCTGTGGTGATGTCATCACAATGTGACCGTCTGTGGGAGGAGTCAGGCTGTGCTGCAGGAGAAGGTACAGGACCTGTGATGATGTCATGACCATGTGATCAGGTGTGGGAGGAGTCAGGTTATACTGCAGGTGAAGGTACAGGACCTGTGATGATGTCATGACCATGTGATCAGGTGTGGGAGGAGTCATGAGATCACATGACCAGGTTTATCTGCTCTGTGTGTGAGACTCTGCTGTGCTGTGTGGAATCCCAGTCTGTATGTAGCAGAGCTGTGTAATGTCTGTGTAGTTGAGCTGTATGTGCATACAACCAAGCTGTTTATGTGTAATATGCCTGTAAAGAGTTCTATCAGTGTGTGTAGCAGAGCTGTGTATGTGTAATGTTCATTTACTACAGCTGAGTCTCTGTCATGTCCATGTAGCAGAGCTGTGTATGTGTAATGTTCAGTTACTACAGCTGAGTCTCTGTCATGTCCATGTAGCAGAGCTGTGTATGTGTAATGTTCATGTACTACAGCTGAGTCTCTGTCATGTCCATGTAGCAGAGCTGTGTATGTGTAATGTTCAGTTACTACAGCTCAGTCTCTGTCATGTCCATGTAGCAGAGCTGTGTATGTGTAATGTTCAGTTACTACAGCGGAGTCTCTGTCATGTCCATGTAGCAGAGCTGTGTATGTGTAATGTTCAGTTACTACAGCTGAGTCTCTGTCATGTCCATGTAGCAGAGCTGTGTATGTGTAATGTTCAGTTACTACAGCGGAGTCTTTGTCATGTCCATGTAGCAGAGCTGTGTATGTGTAATGTTCAGTTACTACAGCTGAGTCTTTGTCATGTCCATGTAGCAGAGCTGTGTATGTGTAATGTTCAGTTACTACAGCTGAGTCTTTGTCATGTCCATGTAGCAGAGCTGTGTATGTGTAATGTTCAGTTACTACAGCTGAGTCTTTGTCATGTCCATGTAGCAGAGCTGTGTATGTGTAATGTTCAGTTACTACAGCTGAGTCTTTGTCATGTCCATGTAGCAGAGCTGTGTATGTGTAATGTTCAGTTACTACAGCTGAGTCTTTGTCATGTCCATGTAGCAGAGCTGTGTATGTGTAATGTTCAGTTACTACAGCTGAGTCTTTGTCATGTCCATGTAGCAGAGCTGTGTATGTGTAATGTTCAGTTACTACAGCTGAGTCTTTGTCATGTCCATGTAGCAGAGCTGTGTATGTGTAATGTTCAGTTACTACAGCTGAGTCTTTGTCATGTCCATGTAGCAGAGCTGTGTATGTGTAATGTTCAGTTACTACAGCGGAGTCTTTGTCATGTCCATGTAGCAGAGCTGTGTATGTGTAATGTTCAGTGACTACAGCTGAGTCTCTGTCATGTCCATGTAGCAGAGCTGTGTATGTGTGATGTTCAGTTACTACAGCTGAGTCTTTGTCATGTCTATGTAGCAGAGCCGGCGATGTAATCTGCTGGTATCGGGGCTCTGTGTGCTCAGGAGATGTTTAGGGGTAACTCTGTCCCTTTTCTCCATATCAGTTAGTAGAAATGATGTCAGCGATACCTTATGTCGGGGCAGATGTAGGATTTCCGCTGTGGGGGAAAAGGAGGAATAACCTTCTCTCCTGTTGTTCCTAGTGTTAGCACATAAATGGCCGCGCTGTGTCTTATCGCTGGGGATTGTCTCTGTAGTTGATCTGAGCTTGTCTGCTGCTCCAATGGGGGAACATGGGCCCCGTTCTCATGACTGGCAGGGGCCCCCAGCGGATGGACCCCACAATCAGTGGACAGGAGATAAGTTCCCTTGTCTCAGTCTTGTATCATTGGCTGAATTTCAAAGATGAGATTTTAGTCTTTGGAGATTAGAAAAAACGCATCGGGCGACGCTGGAGAACGGCGGAAATGTCGGACAGATTGTGATCGGAGGCAGGACAGGCTCGGGGGGAGGTAAAGCGGTGATTAGTGTGACGGGGGATGGGCAGAAGGCGGGAAGGTTGTCCTCAGTGACAGCGGTAAAGCAGGTTATGTGGGAAGAGCAGCGAGTAGTAACGTAGAGAGGCTGAGAGGACGGCGGCTCCGAGCTTCATCTAACGCTGCCGATGGTTTGGAGATAAGAGGCATAGTCCTCAGCTGAGATGAGGGTGTCAGACGGGGTACGGGGGGCAGAGGGAGGTAAAGGTATGAAATAATTATTTGGGGTTGTGGGACAGAGAGGACGTAATAGAAGTGAAGAAGTCCTGCTGTGAGGAGGTGAGAGCAGACATGAAGCTGCTTCTCTGTAGGCCATGAAGTCTTCTTTGGGTGGGATTTCTTCCGGCTTCGTTCGGGACTCTGGAAGCCTCAGCTTTTCAGTTTGGTTTGTGTCGGGCTGGGGATGGATTTGTTGGGTTCTGCTCCATGTGAGACGCAGGGGTGAGAGCTTGTGGTGTTCTAGAAGACAGCGCTGCATCATGAAGAGAAGATATGATCTGCGTTGATGATCTGGCCACCTACTTCAGGGACAAGGTTACATCCGGCAGGAAATAATTTCCCAGCCCCCAACCAGTTTCGATCCTCCTCCCTCCCACACTTCCATGTGCTCTCTCTCCTCTGTTGACGCTATAACAGATGAAGAAGTCTTTGGGCTTCTCTCTGCTTCTCGACCCACCACCTGTAGCAGTGATCCTATCCCCTCACACCTTCTCCAGTCCCTCTCCCCGGTAGTCATTACCCGCCTTACTACAATATATAACCTCTCTCTCTCTCTCGCTTCCCATCCTCTTTCAAACATTTTGTTATAACCCCACTACAAAAAAACAAACATCTCTTGACCCGACCTGTGCCGCTCACTACCAACCTGTTTCTAACCTCCCCTTCATTTCTAAACTTCTGGAACATCTCTTTTACTCTCTTCTACCTTCTCAATCTGCCTTTCCCTCTCTCCACTCTACAGAAACTGCCTTTACTAAAATGTCTACTGATCTCCTGATAGCAAACAGGAATGGCGACTATTCTCTACTGATTCTTCTTGATCTCGCTGCAGCATTTGATACGGTAGACCATGAACTCCTTCTTACCATGCTCCACTCAATTGGCCTTGAGGACACTGCTCTCTCCTGGTTCTCTTCCTTTCTCTCTGATCGCTCCTTTAATGTATCATTTGCTGGCTCTGCTTCTTCTTATCTCTCGGTGTTGGAGTTCATCAGGGTTTAGTCCTAGGTCCTCTACTCTTCTCTCTCTACACCACCCCGATCAGACAGACTATCAGAAAATGTAGTTTTCAGTACAATCTCTATTATGGAAAGCGCAAATCGACTTTGGATTAAACATTCAAAGTCGATTTGCATAAAACTTTGTTCTAATACTGTACGGAGCAGGCGCTCAGTACAGTATTAGAATGTATTGGCTCCGATGAGCCGAAGTTATAGCTTTGAGAAACCTTGTGAGACTTCACGCAATTGTCACGGATGATGTTGCAGATAGCTGGAAGTTATGAATAAACGTCCTACTGGCTTGATCCCAAACTATAGGTGACCCCTATAAAACCCTAAGAGCTCTCCCTGACTGCTAAGCACATACAAGGGTCTCAGAGGTAGACGATTGCATGCCCACGTACCTAGACTGTGTGACAACTGAAAACCCTATAATAGTGAGGGGACACGACCACCGGCTCCCTGCACTTCATACGGAGGGAGTCAGGGTCACTTAGAATCAAGCCAGCAAGGAAACACAATACATGAAAGGACTTATCTGAACAAGCAACAGCAGAAGTCTCCAGCAGTGAACACTTCAATCTAGGAAGTAGTATAAACCGCGAAGTGAGGCAGTATGGGAGGGAATATAAAGGAAAGAGGATTAGTCTAAATAGGTGACACCTGGGAGAAGGAAATGAGATGAGAAAGTGAAACCAAAACAAAGAACACCATGCAAGAGGTAGAAAAGGACGTCTGTCAGACCTTCTCACAGAAGTGGCGGTGACAGCAATAACTTCATAAATTAATTTCTACTGTAAAAAAAAAATTCCCAAACTCAGGTTTGATTCCAAGTGGTACCTTGGAACTGAACCCGAGTTCGGGAAATATTTTTTTCTATTGGGCGCAATTTGTCCATTTTCATATAGGGGTGCACTCACTTTGTTGCCAGTTTAGACATTAGTGGCTGTGTGGTGAGTTATTTTGAGGGCACAGCAAATTTACACCGTTATACAAGCCGTACACTGACTACTCTACATTGTATCACAGTGTCAGATCTTCAGGGTTGTCCCATGAAAAGATAGAATAAAATATTTACAGAAATGTGAAAGGTGGACTCACTTTTGTGAGATACTGTATATATACTGTATATACACTGAACAGAAATATAAATGCAACACTTTCGGTTTTGCTCCCATTTTGCATGAGCTGAACTCAAAGATCTCAAACATTTTCTACACACAAAAGACCCATTACTCTCAAATATTGTTCACAAATCTGTCTAAATCTGTGTTAGTGAGCACTTCTCCTTTGCCGAGATAATCCATTTTTATAATGTTTTATGTGTGTTATGCAATGTGCAAGGGAGTCATGTTTTTATTGGCGCTCAAAGGGATTATTTTAATTTTTTTTTAATTCTTTTTATTGAATTGAGATTCCATCGCACATAGAATACATATTACACATGGAGCAATATACAATATCAATGCTTTCAATAATAATCGACAAACATTAATCCATTTGATCATTGTACAAAACTCTCAATTCCAATTTTAAGTTGTATCCACCCCAATAACAATCAAACTCTTCCCACCTCCCAACTCCATCATAACCGCGTGAACACCAATCCCCTCTTCGAAAGTGACCTTTTCTCCCCCGTGCAGTACAGTACACCATCCCTTCACCATAACCCTCACCCCTTACTTTTTCATCCTGCCAATTTCCCCAGTTTGTTCGCAATTTGCGACTCAAGATACCATTTTGTTGCTTTGAAAGGGGCCAAAAGTTCCCGGATTTCATCTTTTGATAAATTAGACTGAATAAATGCCCTCCATTTCTTGATGTATTTCTCTATCAACCTTTCTTTGTCCCGTTCTATTTCCAGTCTTTCTAGGTATAACACATTTTTCATAGTCCCCATAACCTCTTCCCAAGTCGGTGCCTCCGTTTGCAACCAGTGTCGTAGGAGTAACTTCTTGACTGACATAAGTAGGATATGTATTCCCCCCCCCCCCCCCCCCCCAATACCACCGTCCCAATTCCTCCTCTTGGTTTTTCGGTATGAAATGGAAGATGCACTGCTGTGGTGTTAGTGCCAGAGTTTCATCCCATATCTCTTCAATGGTTTCCACCGCCCGTTGCCACAGAGGTTGTACCCTCGGGCAATCCCACAAAGCATGTAAGAGACCTGCCTTAGAAAGGTCACATTTAGGGCAGTGCCTCAGGTAATGAGCTGGGGCATCACGGTATGATAAATTAAAGGCGTAAGTCCCCCTATGCATTATCCTTAGCTGTGTCTCTCTCCATTGCTCATTATACATAGCTCGTCTAACTAAATCGAGACCTTCTCTCATTTATTTGGCTAGGTTCTGATCATTAAGTTCCCTTTTTCATATTTTGAAAGCTCCCTTCACCAAGCCTATTGTCTGTGTATTATGGATCTTACGGTATAGCTCCGATAAAGAAAGAAAGGTACCTTCCATGCCCAAAATGTCCGCGAACCATGTGAGTCTTTCAGCATCCCCCAGTGTCCCTACCTGTGCCTTATAGTAACTCTTAATTTGGTGAAAGATAATGTGCATCCGAAAAGCGATATCTCTCCTTCACCTGTTCCCATGATAACAAACCCTGGCTAGAGACATCCAATATATCTCGCAGTCTAGTTACACCTTTACTCCTTTACTCCTCCACTCCTGGAACAGTCTGCTTTCTCTATCCTGAGGGAAAGAGGGTAGCGTCCACAGCGGCATCTGGGGAGATATATAAAAAGGAAGTCCATAAATCTTCCTAACAGCCTTCCATGCCATGATGGTATCTTTCAAGAGGATGGATTGTTTGTTGGATGTGGGAATTTCCCTCAGTTTTGTGTCAATAAGGCACTCAAACTCTGCGGCAGGGCCAGTTCTTGCTCTATCTGTATAGCAGAGTGGTCTCCTGTCCCCATATCCAGTCCCTTGCATGGCGGAATAGAGCTGCCAAATTGTAATGACAAATATTTGGCATTTGCAGTCCCCCCTCCCATCTCGACATTGTTAATTTTGCATAGGCTATACGAGGCCTTTTCGATTTCCACAGGAAGGCATTAAAAGCCTTCTGCACACGTGAAGTGTCTTTGTGCTTCAGTTGTAGTGGGATCGTTTGTAACGGGTACAGCAGCTTTGGGAAGCTGACCATCTTTAGCAGGTGTGCCCTCCCGCACAGCGACAAAGGTAAATCCTTCCATTTTTCCAGTTCCCTCTCTATTTTTTTAAAAAGGCGAGGATAATTCAATATATATACCGATTTCGGTGTGCGACCTATTTTTATCCCCAGATAGGTCAGGTAGTCCTTACGAATCTCTACCTTATATCGGCTCTGATTAACCCGAGATGACCCCTGTCCCAGAAGTAGAAGCTGGCTCTTACCTACATTGATTCTATTTCCCGTAACCCCCCCCCCCCCCCATAGAAAATCAATGTCTCCAAAGCTTTATTTAGGTAAAGATCCGGAGAATCCATATATATCAGGATGTCATCCGCAAAACAGGTCACCTTCAACTCCATTTTCCCTACCCTAATTCCCTTAAAGGTATCAGAATTGATCAACATCCGGGCCAGGGGTTCCACTGCTAGATTGAAGAGTAAGGGTGACAAGGGGCACCCTTGCCTTGTGCCCTTGCTGAGTACAATTGTTTGAGACAAAAAGCCCGGTATATATACCCTCGCTTGAGGATCCTCATATATCGCCCCTAAATAATTACGGAAGTTACCTTTGATATTTACGGTGACAAGCACCTTATCTAGCCATTACCAACTAACATTGTCAAAGGCCTTCTCGGCGTCGATTTCTAATAAAGCCATATTGCATCCCTTATCTCGATTACCCCCTCTATCTAACACCGCCAAAACCTTTCTAATGTTAGTTACCGCCGATCGACTTTGCATAAATCCCACCTGGTGGGAGCCTATCAGGTTCGGTAGACAAAGTGTCAGCCTATTAGCTAGGATCTTTGACAACATTTTTATGTCCTGGTTGATCAGCGATATCGGCCTATACGAACCCGGACGAGTCAAATCTTTCCCTGGCTTTGGAAGTATTTTAATATAAGCTACTTTACTCTACGCCGCTATACCCCCTCCCCCTTTTATAATAGTATTGAATAGTTTGGATAGCGTCGGTGACAACTCGTGTGTCAGTGCCTTGTAAAATCTGCGGGAAACCCATCGGGTCCTGGCGCTTTGCTGTTAGGGAGGGTTTTTATTGTTGCTACCAGTTCTTCTTCAGATATGTCTCTATTAAGCGTCTCTAATACCTCAGCCGAAAGCTGAGGCAATTTGACCTTTCCCAGGAGCTCATCTGCTCTCTGATTATCAAATGGATCCCGCGTATACAGTGCCTGAAAGAATTCCCCTAAAATCGCAATTATCTCTTTCGGCTGTGTACACAACTTTCCTGCCTTGTCTTTCAGAGGATGAAAATGTATTTGTCTGGCATAAGGACGTGTTAAGTTGGCTAACAACCTACCCGCCTTGTTTCCATGGTGAAATAGTTTGGCCCTCTGATAGTCTCCAAACCATCTTTCCTGCCTCTCAAGACAGTAATCAAAGTTGTGCTTTGCCGTTACCCAGATCACTTTGTTATATTCTGTGGGATTCTGTATAAAATGTGTATATGCATTCCGCTCCAACGCAGTGGCCTCCTCATACTTTTTCCTGGTTTCCCTTTTTTTCCCTACAGTATAGGCCATTTTTCGGCCTCTCAATACATCCTTGGCTGTATCCCAAAACAAAGATTGATTGTTCACATGTTCCGCATTGTCCTGCGCGAATTCCCACCACCAACCCCTCAATTTATCAATAAATGCCTTGTCTGCTGACAAGTGCTGAGGCATCCTCCAGATAAAGTCTTGTCCCCTGGGAACACTGTCCATTATCTCCATGATCACTGCGGCATGGTCGGAAATCACCAAGTCTGAAATCTCCACTTGTTTCACTCTCGTTAATAACTCCGGTGACGACAACAAATAGTCAATCCTCGACCATGACCCCCGAGCATGTGAGAAATGGGTAAATTCGCGGTGATGATATCACCACGTATCAATTAGTCCCATGGCCTGCAATAAGGGGTGTAACGTCTGGGTTCTCTCATGCCTTTTACCAGAGGCGGGGGTCCCTCGTTTTCTATCCTCCTGTTCATTATGTACTCTGTTGAAGTCCCCCGTCACAGATGTGTGTGTGACAGGGGCCCTTTATGTTCGCCTGTTTCTATGTCTGTGGACCGTTGATTTGACCTCATACAGTTGTTAGGCCTGGGCCTTTTGCCATACCTCCCTCTGTCTCACCTGTCATATCCCAGCATCTCCTGCCTCGCTGCCCGTTGCTGTCTCCACCAGATAGGGCAGGCGTGTGCCTGCCAGAAAAATCCTTCGGCCATGCTGCCTCTTGCTCCATCCCATGCTAGCGTTCCATAGGGGTGCGCGCCCGCAGCTTCCTGATTCCAGGGGTGCGTGCTTCCTGCCTCCCAGCACAGCCCCTGGGTGGGGTTACAAGTTTAAATAGCAGCTTCCTCTCCTAGGAAGTTACCTGAGCATTGAGAAACTACCAATAATAGCGAATGTGTTCTGTTCTGATCTTCTGTGTTTGACCCAGCCTGTTTGACCATTCTGTTTGCCTGCTGCCTGCATCGAATACCGGACCTGTCTGACACTGAACCTGTCTGATCCTCTGCACCGCACTCCTACCTGGTACCGGCTTCTCTGGCTTGTCTCTGACCACGCTTCATCTTCTGTCTCTGACAACCATCATCATTATCATCTCATCAACCTGTCTGCTATTGGACTAACTGCGGTTCACACTAACTGCGGTTCTAACCATAAATTGAGCTATTTGAGTGTTACCTGTTGTCTGACTCAGTGTAGGTAGTGGTTTAGTTTCTCTCTTGCTGAGTTCTGTCTTGTCTCCTGGTAGAGTGCTGAATAACACCCTAGGGGTTAGTGGCTACCATCCCTAGGTTGACACAGAGAATCCACAATATCTCTGGTTTGACCATCGGGTCCCACCCACTGGTCGTAACAGTACGCTCAGGCCATGGATTCTGCTGACTCATAACCTGACATGGCCAAAGTCCTATGTGAACTGCAACAACAGCGTACCATGAAAAAGCAAGTAACATCTTATCTTCAGCGTGTGACTGCTCATCTAGATTCCTTTTATGCGACTAATAAACCTCCACAGACTCCTATAGTCTTATCTGCCACTACTACTGTGACTATTACTGCTCATCCTAATGCTGGTCCACGTTTGTCTCCGTCTCCTCACTACAATGGAGATCCCAAGTCATGCAGAGGATTCCTGAAACTGTGCATCATCTGAATGTGCTAAAGTGGTATTTATTATTTCCCATCTAGAGGGAAAGTCCTTGGCATGGGCAAATCCTATCTGGGAGAGAGCCAGTCCCATCACTAACAATATTTCTCTATTTCTGGACTCATTTCGCAAAGTGATTGAACCAGATTGTCTCTTATCTGCTTCCTCCGCTCTCCCGTGCATCTGGTCAAGGTGCACGCTCTGTCGGACAATATGCCATTAAATTCCATACCTTATCCTCTAACTGTCCTGGAATGAAAATTCTCTCATTGCTACCTTCTGGGGAGGCCTTAATGGCAAAATAAAGGATGTACTTGGAGGGAAAAGAGATTCAATCTGCTTTGGAAGCCTTAGTGCAGGCATGGCCAACCCGCGGCTCTCCAGCTGTTGTAAAACTACAACTCCCACCATGCCCTGCTGTAGGCTGATAGCTGTAGACTGTCCGGGCATGATGGGAGTTGTAGTTTTGCAACAGCTGGAGAGCCTCAGGTTGGCCAGCCCTGCCTTAGTGACTCTGGCTACTAGAATTGACATCCGTCTGTCTGAAAGATCCCATGAATCCCTCAGAGAGTCTTCTGCCAGAACACCCTGCCCTGGGTGGTTCTGTCTTCTGTGTCTGCTGTTCCTAAACCCATGCAGGTGAATCACATTAGGCTGTCAGATGAGGAAAGACAGCACCGTCTCTGCTGGTCTTTGCCTATACTCTGGTGGTTGAAGCCATCTTGTCCACAACTGTCCTAAGAAGTCGGGACTCCAGTGCATTGGGTCATTAGTAGAGGTGACCCTAATTGAAGATAGTTTATCTCTGAAAACCTTTGTTTTACTGTCATTTGGTAATGCTAGGTTCTCTGTGACAGCCTCCATTGACTCTGGTTCAGCAGAAAACGTCCTGCACCAGGCTGTGGTGGATCATTATCGAATCCCAGTTCATAGAAACATAGAATGTGTCGGCAGATAAGAACCATTTGGCCCATCTAGTCTGCCCAATATACTAAATACAATGGATAGCCCCTGGCCCTATCTTATATGAAGGATGGCCTTATGCCTATCCCATGCATGCTTAAACTCCTCCACTGTATTTGCAGCTACCATTTCTGCAGGAAGGCTATTCCATGCATCCACTACTCTCTCAGTAAAGTAATACTTCCTGATATTACTTTTAAACCTTTGCCCCTCTAATTTAAAACTATGTCCTCTTGTAGCAGTTTTTCTTCTTTTACCTTGTTGATTCCCTTTATGTATTTAAAAGTTTCTATCATATCCCCTCTGTCTCGTCTTTCTTCCAAGCTATACATGTTAAGGTCCTTTAATCTTTCCTGGTAAGTTTTATCCTGCAATCCATGTACCAGTTTAGCAGCTCTTCTCTGAACTCTCTCTAGAGTATCTATATCCTTCTGCAGATATGGTCTCCAGTACTGAGCACAATACTCCAAATGAGGTCTCACTAGTGCTCTGTAGAGCGGCATGAGCGCCTCCCTCTGTCTACTGGTAAATCCTCTCCCTATACACCCAAGAATTCTGCTAGCATTTCCTGCTGCTCTGTGACATTGTCTGCCTACCTTTAAGTCTTCTGAAATAATGATCCCTAAATCCCTTTCCACAGATACTGAGGTTAGGACTGCATCACTGATTTTATATTCTGCTCTTGGGTTTTTACGTCCCAGGTGCATTATCTTGCACTTATCAACATTAAATTTTAGTTGCCAGATTTTTGACCATTCCTCTAGTCTAAGTCCTTTTCCATTTGGTGTATCCCTCCAGGAACATCAACCCTGTTACAAATCTTTGTGTCATCAGCAAAAAGACACACCTTACCATTGAGGCCCTCTGCAATTTCGCTGATAAAGATATTAAACAATATGGGTCCCAGAACAGATCCCTGAGGTACCCCACTGGTAACAAGACCTTGGTCTGAATATACTCCATTGACTACAACCCTCTGTTGCCTGTCCCTCAGCCACTGCCTAATCCATTCAACAATATGCCAAAGACTGCACTTTATTGATAAGCCTTCTATGTGAGACAGTATCAAAAGCCTTACTAAAGTCTAGATAAGCGATGTCTACTGCACCTCCTCCATCTATTATTTTAGTCACCCAATCAAAAAAATCAATAAGATTAGTTTGACATGATCTCCCTGAAGTAAACCTATGCTGTTTTTCATCTTTCAATCCATGGGATTTTAGATGTTCCACAATCCTCTCCTTAAGTATGGTTTCCATTAATTTCCCCACTATTGATGTCAGGCTTACTGGCCTATAGTTGCCCGATTCCTCTACCTTTCTTGTGAATGGGCACAACATTTGCTAATTTCCAGTCTTCTGGGACGACTCCTGTTGCCAGTGATTGGTTAAATAAATCTGTTAATGGTTTTGCTAGTTCACCGCTGAGCTCTTTTAATAGCTTTGGGTGTATCCCATCAGGCCCCTGTGACTTATTTGTATTAATTTTAATCAGTTGACTTAGAACCTCTTCCTCTGTAAAGACACATGCATCAAAAGATTAATTAGTCTTCTTTCCTAACTGAGGTCCTTCTCCTTCATTTTCCTTTGTAAAAACTGAACAGAAGTATTCATTGAGGCAGTCAGCTATTTCTTTATCTTCTTCCATATAACTTCCTTCTTTTGTTTTTAATTTGGTAATTCCTTGTTTTAGTTTCCTTTTTTCATTTATGTATCTGAAGAATGCCTTATCGCCTTTTTTCCCTGACTGAGCTAATTTCTCTTCTGCCTGTGCTTTAGAAGCTCTTATAACTTGTTTGGCCTCTCTCTGCCTAATCTTATAAATTTGTCTGTCATCCTCGTTTTTTTTTTTTTATAATTCCCAAATGCTATCTTTTTGTTTTTAATGATTTTGGCCACTTCTGCTGAGTACCACAGTGGTCTCTTCCTTTTTTTGCTTTTACTGACAAGCCTAATGCAATTTTCTGTTGCCTTCAATAGTGCCACTTTTAAGTAGTCCCATTTCTCCTGGACTCCAATGAAACTGTTCCAGTCTGATAGGGACTCGTATACCACTAATCTAATTTTAGAAAAATCTGTTTTTCTAAAATCTAAAACTTTTGTTTTTGTGTGGTGTGACTCAGTCACTGTACTTATAGAAAACCACACTGACTGGTGATCACTAGATCCCAAGCTTTCCCCTACAGTAATATCAGATACCAAATTCCCATTTGTGAATACTAAATCTAAAATGGCCTCCTTCCGGGTTGGCTCCTCCACTACTTTCTGTAGAGATAATCCCAGTAGGGAATTTTGAATATCTGTACTCCTGGCAGTGCTAGCTATTTTGGTTTTCCGGTTTACATCTGGAAGATTGAAGTCTCCCATAATGATAACTTCCCCCTTCAATGTCATTTTAGCTATTTCCTCAACTAGTAGATTATCTAATTCTTTGACTTGGCTAGGTGGTCTATATATCACACCTACATGAGTTACCTTATGATTATCAAGCTGCAAGGTAACCCAAACTGACTCTAAATTGTTCTCGCTAACTTGTATCAAATTAGATTTTATGCTATCTTTCACATACAGGGCCACCCCTCTCCCCTTCTTGCCTTCTCTGTCTTTCCTGTATAGAGAAAACCCTGGTATTGATATATCCCAGTCATTACTCCCCTTGAACCACATCTCAGTAACAGCCACTACATCTATATTCTCAGATGCCATTATAGCCTCAAGTTCATTGATCTTATTCCCTAGACTGCGAGCATTTGTAGACAAGACTCTGAGCTTGTCATTTCTTAACCTTTGTGCTACTGGCCTCTTCTGGCATTGTTCCGGGGGGCAGTCGGACTGCTGGATTATTACTCCTTTGCCCCCCTTTCCTAGTTTAAATGCTTCTTAGCAAATACTTGGAACTGTTCACCGAGGACATTCGTTCCCTTGAGAGAAAGATGCAAACCATCTTTCTTGTACAGTTCTTTTCCATTCCAACAAGAGCTAACATGAGACACAAAGCCAAACCCTTGGTTCAGACACCATTCACCAAGCCATATATTGAATTCCTTAATGCGCATCTTCCTGTCATGCTGAAGATTCTGCACAGGCAAAACTGCAGAGAATGAAACAGTTGATGCAACCTCCCGTATATCCTTTCCAAGTGTGTGAAAAGCTTCTTTCACATTTGAAACCTCATTGCAAGCCAGATCGTTTGTCCCAAGATGGAGAATAACATCCACTTCCCTTTCCTGCTTTGCTTGCCTAACAATATTAAGGATCCGTTGTCTATCCCTGCTAGTGGTAGCACCAGGGAGACATCTCACAACACCATTCTCCTCAAACTTCACACCTCTTATGATGGAATCGCCCACCAACAGCTGCTTACTATCAATCCTCACCTTCTCCCTTTTGTCTTTGGCTGCAGTCTTACATACTTTAGGCATGGGAGATGATTGTTTCTCACCCACTGTGCTTGAGCCATCCTCCATGTTGCTCTTGCACTCTGAAAGTGCTGCAAATGAATTATGGAGAGCCACAGACTGTGGGACATGCCTTCTATCCACAACTCTCAGTCTACCAGAACCTACAGTAACCCATCTTCCATTTCTAGGGGGCCTCTGTGGCAGTGGCATTGCAATGTTCTCAGCCTGAGTTTGTTTAGTGGTTAATTTAAAAATATTATATTTCAAAAAGGTAATTTCCTGCTGCATTATGGAGAGCTGTCTACAGATCAGACAGTATCCAAACCTCTGAAGAGTGGAACCTGAAATAAAAGCACAACAATTCCTGCACAGAACCAGGTCTGCCATTGTAAAGAGGGGAAAGATTTTAAACACCCAAATCTTACTTGTTTAGATTGTATCCACCTCCAGACTACCTCCTGAATATCTCCAATGCTCTTGTAGATCAGCTCTTGGTAAAGCAGTCTTGGAAAAGCAGCAAGCTATAATTAGCAAGCTAATACTGTGAGGATATATATATATATATATATATATATATATATCTATATATATATATGTATATACACACACACTCCCACAAAGGCTCCTCCCCCAACAGCAAATTAACACCTTACTCGCCTATGCTCATTTGCAATCAGACAATAGAGATACCGTGTCTAGCAAATTCCTTACCTCTTTTGAAACACAGTGTCTGAGTATTCACCAGAAACACCACTGAAGTTCTGCTCTCTTGAAACACAGTGTCTGAGTATTCACCAGAAACACCACTGAAGTTCTGCTACAGTGGAAAAACTCTGAGTTAGACTGTTAGTCTCCTGAATATCTCCAATGCTCTTGTAGATCAGCTCTTGGTAAAGCAGTCTTGGAAAAGCTCCGTTATAGGAGCAGGAATACGGAAAGGACGGATTCGGCACAAACTGAGCCGAACGGAGCCTATGGACCCCGCTCAGAGGAAGATTTTTGAAGCGGAGACATAAGTCCTGCGCGCACAACTTTTGTCTCCTCTCCAAAATCATCTACTGAGCAGAAACCTAATGGACCCCAATATAGTCTATGGGGTCCGTAGGCTTCGTTCAGCTCAGTTATGTGCCAAATCTGTCTTTTTCTTTCTCCTGCTCCTAAATAGAGTAGGAGAACAGAAAGGCTGAACACTGATGTGAACTCAGCCTAATGGACATTATGAGAATCTAGTAATGCCGTTTGGTCTGTGCAGGGCCCTCCAAAGGAAGGTCAGTGGCAAAAATGTTGCTGGAGACGGCAAAAGTAACAGCAGAAGAAGAATGGGGGGTGGTAGCAGCAACTACAGCAACAGGCGAGAGCTGCCACAGTCATCCAGCAGTTTCGTTTTGATGATCATTCCCGCTGTCTTGGAATGGTTGACTCAGTCTTCAACATCATCTCAACTGACATCAGATACCCACAGCCAGGAGGGGGTGGGTTCTTCTTACACCACACTTAGGTGGCATGACCCAGGAACAAGCTCTGTGCCCTCACCTGTCCTGAACCTGCCTCTTTCTTTTTCTGCTCCTTCTGCCAGGCAAGCAATGTATGCCGCCGGCTCTGCTCTGCTTTTTAGCAAGGAAGATATTACTGAGGACAGTCAGCAGGTACTGCCCAGTCCAGATTTGGAGGAGAGGTCCGCTGTTTCCTCCTGTAGGCATGCAAGTAGTGACGATGACAGTTGAGTGGGAGCAGATGTTGCGAGCGGTCAAGGATGCGGCCATGAGACTGGTGAGGGTGACATAAGTATTGAGCAGAAAGTAGTGGATGATGTAGCCAATCGCACATGGGAGCCAAGTGAAGAGGGGGCAGCATCAGGGAGTGAGAATGCCAGCGTGTCCTTGAGACAGCAGCAAGACGTCTTGAAAACAGCCAAGAAACTGCATGCACTTAAGCAACTTTTACAGTACAAAACACGCCCTTCTTGAGCTGCAAAGGCAGAATAGTGTTTCCCAACATCGCCTCATATGCAACTTTTCCACATGTTGGAACTTCACCCTCCACATGTTGGACTGACTATACGATGATGCAAGCGGACAGGGGTACTACCCTTTGTAACTTCGATGTTACCCAGTGGCAGCTCATGGTTGACACTTGCCATTTGCTTAGGCCCTTTGAGGAGACCACTTTATTTGATAGTCGCCAGGACTATGGGGTGAATGATGCCATTCCACTCCTTGACATCCTGAAGCAGATGCTCATTAATCTGGCTTGCGCGGGGACAGGAGATGTGGTGCTTACATTTTACGGTCACCTGACCCCTGTGGGGGCTGTACTGGTGGAGGAGAAGGATGAGGAAGAGGACATTAAGGCACAGGAATTGTATAAAGAAATACAGTAGATTGTTTATCTCCCCAAGTGACAGGAGAGGAATACGAGGAGCTGGAGGGTGATGTGGAAGACCAGGATGATGACCCCGACAGACCGTGGCAGTATGCAGTGGAGATGGAGGCAGGGAGTCCCTCCGATTCCCTTGTGCAAATGGCCAGATACATGCTGAGTTGCTTGCGTAGTGACAACTGCATTATCACCATTCGGAAGGGGGATGACTACTGGTTCTCCACCATGTTAGACCCTCACTACCAGGCCAAAATGAAGGCCTTTTTACACCTGTAGTTGGTTGGTCTATGTGCCCCATTGCCTATCCTCACAAAGGTCTGACCCGGGGGACCCTCTGAGCTCACACTCCACTGCCATGACTGCTGGGGGAGATCTGTCCCTAAAACAGCCGCTGATGGAGGGTCATGTGACCAAGCAAAAATAACTCCAGACACATCACTCAGCCTTCTCCACTCAAATGCACCATATCTGCCATCTGCACTTGAAATTTTGATAGATTATGGCAGGTGTAGTATGTAATTTGCCTGGTCACATGACCCTTCATCAGAAGCCATTTTATGGACAGAACTGCTGTGTGGACAGCACAAAGGACTTGGACAAAAAAAGAGAATACCTTATTAAATATAGAACATGTTGCAGAATATCAGCAAATACTATATTAGTAATTGCCATATACTAATTTTGCAAACACATTGATTAACAGTAGCCGGAAAGTGGCCTACCCCTTTATGTCTTGAGCCTCTAATAAGCACTTTTCTTCACCTGCCTACTGAAGAAACCACCCAGCAGCAGCAGGGCATGGAACCAGCAGCTGGTGGCATACTTGGACTGCACCCTGTAATCCCAGATCCCCTGGACTACTGGACAGCCAAACTTGAATTGTGGCGGCAACTGGCCGTGTTTGCTCTGGAGAAGCTTTCCTGCCTAGCCAGTAGTGTGGCATCAGAGAGGGTGTTCAGTGTGGCAGGGGGCATAGTTACCCCAAAGAGAACTCTCCTTTCATCACAAAATTTAGAGAGATTAACATTTGTAAAGATGAATCAGGTGTGGATCAGCCATGATGTCCACACACCGATCCCCGATGCATCAGACTAGATAATTCTGGCAGTAATGTTCTGACTGCAGTGTGCTGCCACACCAGAACAGGGCCACTATGTTACCTCATCTTGCTGTTGCCACCCTCACCACTCTGTGACTGGGCCACAATGTTACATTGTCTTGCTTTTGCCACCCTGGCACCACTAGTGTCCGAGTTTGGCCTTGTTGTCATCACCATGTATTTGAACCTTCTTCTTATCTGTCAGCAGAACCGAAAAATGAAAACCACAACGGATCCTGTCTTTGATGCATCTATAAGGCCTCTATCACACGGTCAGTATTTTGTATCAGAATTTGATCAAAAGCAGGAGGGGTCCAAAACACAGAAGACATGTAAATATTACCATGATGTGCCATCTCTGTTTTGGACCCACTCCTGTTTTTGCTTTACCAATACTGGCCAATTACCGACCAAATACTGACCGTGTAAAGGCGGATGCTCAAAAGACAGGATCCATTATTTTGGGGTTGTTCTTGTGACAGATCAGAAGAAGGGAAAAATACACATCAACACAAACTTACTGCTAACACCCTCTCCACTCTGTCATGGGCCCGCTACTTGTGTCAGCGTGTAACAGAACAGGTTCTCTAGCAATCTATGTGGAATCAGCAGACAGTGTAAAAGAAGAGAGCTATTTCACTCTATAGTAGAATCTTGGGCCACTGCACAGTTAAGTACATTATACCTGACGCTAACATTGACCTGTAAGGCTGAGTTCACACTTCAGTTATTTGGTCAGTTAATTTCAGCACTTACTGTATGGTGAGCCAAAATCAGGAACCAAACCTACTGTCAGATAAGGTATCTTAAAAAGTAGGGATTGACCGATTATCGGAAGTACCGATATTATCGGCAGATATTAAGGATTTTGCACATTACCCCCTACAGCATCAGGACGTAGTGTGCGCACTATGACCTGACGCTGCATGATGTAAGGTGACAGTGCAGCGCGGGCCGGAGAACACAGGGGAGCGCGACACCGGACCATGAGATGAGGAGTTATTTTATTTTTTTTCATCTGAGGTCTGATAGGTGTTAAATAAAGTCTGATCTGAGGTCTGATAGGTGTTAAATAAAGTCTGATCTGAGGTCTGATAGGGGATAAATAAAGTCTGATCTGAGGTCTGATAGGGGTTAATAAAGTCAGTGAGAAATTGGCATTTGGCACTAGTATTTTATAAATGTAAATTATAAATTGACTACCAACTAAGGGCTTTACTAATTTATAATTTACCGTACATTTATAATATACTAGTGCCAAATGCAAATTTCCACCACCTCAATGACTTACCAACTAATATAATATATATTATAATATATAAAATATCGGTATAAATTATTGGCCTGAAAGTTCACCGGTTATCGGTATCGGCTCTAAAAAATCAATATCGGTCGATGACTAATGAAAAGATCTTCACCTGTTCTGTGTTTTTGACCAGTAATTGACGAAATAATTGAAGTGTGAACTGAGCCTAAGAGTGACGCCTGTCACCTGCTTGTCATACTGACGCACAGTAACTGTTTCACTACCAGAAAGGACTAGCTATGCATGTTGCTGCAATGCACAGTGATATACAGGTCCTTCTAAAAAAATTAGCATATTGTGATAAAGTTCATTATTTTCTGTAATATACTGATAAACATTAGACTTTCATATATTTTAGATTCATTACACACCAACTGAAGTAGTTCAAGCCTTTTATTGTTTTAATATTGATGATTTTGGCATACAGCTCATGAAAACCCAAATTTCCTATCTCAAAAAATTAGCATATTTCATCCGACCAATAAAAGAAAAGTGTTTTTAATACAAAAAAAGTCAACCTTCAAATAATTATGTTCAGTTATGCTCTCAATACTTGGTCGGGAATCCTTTTGCAGAAATGACTGCTTCAATGCGGCGTGGCATGGAGGCAATCAGCCTGTGGCACTGCTGAGGTGTTATGGAGGCCCAGGATGCTTCGATAGCGGCCTTAAGCTCATCCAGAGTGTTGGGTCTTGCGTCTCTCAACTTTCCCTTCCCAATATCCCACAGATTCTCTATGGGGTTCAGGTCAGGAGAGTTGGCAGGCCAATTGAGCCCAGTAATACCATGGTCAGTAAACCATTTACCAGTGGTTTTGGCGCTGTGAGCAGGTGCCAGGTCGTGCTGAAAAATGAAATCTTCATCTCCATAAAGCTTTTCAGCAGATGGAAGCATGAAGTGCTCCAAAATCTCCTGATAGCTAGCTGCATTGACCCTGCCCTTGATAAAACACAGTGGACCAACACCAGCAGCTGACATGGCACCCCAGACCATCACTGACTGTGGGTACTTGACACTGGACTTCAGGCATTTTGGCATTTCCCTCTCCCCAGTCTTCCTCCAGACTCTGGCACCTTGATTTCCGAATGACATGCAAAATTTGCTTTCATCCGAAAAAAGTACTTTGGACCACTGAGCAACAGTCCAGTGCTCTTCTCTGTAGCCCAGGTCAGGCGCTTCTGCCGCTGTTTCTGGTTCAAAAGTGGCTTGACCTGGGGAATGCGGCACCTATAGCCCATTTCCTGCACACGCCTGTACACGGTGGCTCTGGATGTTTCTACTCCAGACTCAGTCCACTGCTTCCGCAGGTCCCCCAAGGTCTGGAATCAGTCCTTCTCCACAATCTTCCTCAGGGTCCGGTCACCTCTTCTCGTTGTGCAGCGTTTTCTGCCACACTTTTTCCTTCCCACAGACTTCCCACTGAGGTGCCTTGATACAGCACTCTGGGAACAGCCTATTCGTTCAGAAATTTCTTTCTGTGTCTTACCCTCTTGCTTGAGTTTGTCAATGATGGGCTTCTGGACAGCAGTCAGGTCGGCAGTCTTACCCATGATTGCGGTTTTGAGTAATGAACCAGGCTGGGAGTTTTTAAAAGCCTCAGGAATCTTTTGCAGGTGTTTAGAGTTAATTAATTGATTCAGATGATTAGGTTAATAGCTCGTTTAGAGAACCTTTTCATGATATGCTAATTTTTTTAGATAGGAATTTTGGGTTTTCATGAGCTGTATGCCAAAATCATCAATATTAAAACAATAAAAGGCTTGACCTACTTCAGTTGGTGTGTAATGAATCTAAAATATATGAAAGTCTAATGTTTATCAGTACATTACAGAAAATAATGAACTTTATCACAATATGCTAATTTTTTGAGAAGGACCTGTACAACGATATTCACTATCCCTGCAGGCCGGAATATAGCCGATTTAACATATTTTGTAGCTAAAACAAAGAGGTATTACAGAGGCGGCACCGCTATAAGCCTAGTCAGTCAATATAGCAACAGCACCCCAAACCAGGATAGGCGCACCTCTTCAGTCTCCCCTGCACAGCGGTGGTGAAGAAACCGAAAAGAAACAAGAGAGCACTGTAATAAAAGATAAAGAAGGCAGCAGTAACCCACGCAGTTCGGTAAAAGTAATCCTTTATTTCATCCGGGGTGCACTCAAAGTGTTAGCAGAGGTAACGGGGGCAGATAGCATAAAGTCCACACATAGCGGCGACAGCGGCCACTGACGTCCCATAACATATTTTGTGACTACTTAATTTGGAGCTAAGCAAATTTTGGGGGAATCCGATTTGCGATGCATCCACATCGAACTTTTGAAAACTTTGCTCATCTGTAAGGAGCACCATCATCATCTAGCTTATTCTTATCAACAACTCTCTTTTAAAGGGAAACAGAAGAGAGAAACAATTTGCGCAGACGTCTAGTTTCGGTTTCAGACAAGACCACAAATACGGAAGTAGGTTCAGAAATTTGTGGACTTAAAACAAGGATCCTGCATGGGAGACTTTCTACTACAGATGACTTGGGTCATACAGAGTTAAACAGAGACAAGATGGCAGCAGTATTGCTAAGGTGGTCATTATATCACTCTCGCCTATAAAGGGATCATTTTCAAAAACAGAACATGCCTTGATGTGACACCAAATGTCCTTCTAAGATCCCAGAAGTAGTTTGGGCAGAAACGGGTGTGTACTGAAGGAGCCGACTGTATCTGGATGGTGGACAACAAAATTGTGGGAGCTGCTGATGCTTATCAGTGGATCAAACAATCCTCTCTGTTAGGCCTCTTGCACACCACGTATGGTATTTTCAGTATTTTGCGGTCCGCAAAAAACGGATCCGCAACAAATATGGATGACGTCCGTGTGCATTCCGTTTTTTGCAGAACGGAACAGCTGGCCCCTGATAGAACAGTACTATTCTTGTCTGTTATGCGGACAATAATAGGACATTTTCTATCTTTGAACGGAAATACGGAAACGGAAGGCATACAGAGTACCTTCCTTTTTTTGGTGGATCCATTGAAATGAATGGTTCCATATACGGTCTGTATACGGAATGCAAAAAAAACGGGAAAAAAACAACTTTCGTGTGCAGGAGGCCTTAGGCTACTTTCACACTTGTGTTTTGTGCGGATTCGTCATGGATCTGCAAAAACGCTTCTGTGCAGATAATACAACCGTCTGCATCCGTTCTGAACGGATCTGGTTGTATTATCTTTAACATAGCCAAGACGGATCCGTCATGAACTCCATTGAAAGTCAGTGGGGGACAGATCCATTTTCTATTGTGTCAGAGAAAATAGATCCGTCCCCATTGACTTACATTTTGTGCCAGGACGGATCCGTTTGGCTCAGTTTCGTCAGACGGACACCAAATTGCTGCAAACAGCGCCTCTAAAGTGTTATGGTGACTGAACGGAGGCAAACTGAGGCATTCTGAGCGGATCCTTTTCCATTCAGAATGCATTAGGGCAAAACTGATCAGTTTCGGATCGCTTGTGAAAGCCCTGAATGGATCTCACAAACTGAAAGACAAAACGTGAAAGTAGCCTTAGTAGTCTGTCTTGGATGTCAAGATCTCTCATGTAACCACTGCTCCTGTTGTGGATATGAGACTGAAAGATCTGAAGCCATTACAAGATGGCGCTGGCATCCGGGATCACTCCCCACTTATCTATAGTTTACATTCCTTAGCTATGCTAATTGTGCAGAAGTGAAAATGTATTTTTGTATAATGACCAATGGAACACTGCCACAAGCCTCAGGGGGGATGCCCCCTCTGATGTGCATATATACTGCTTAACTTCCTCTAATAAATGAGAATTTTGCTTTGATCTTTGAGAGGTGTCAGTGTGTTTTTTCTCCGTTGTGCACGTACTAACAACTTGCAGTTTGGAGCAGACAGTTGATAAGATAGCACAGCTTGTGTGCATTCAAAATAGTTGGCGCCCAGCGTGGGACAAGGGCGAAATTATTCTGACTGAGCAGCCGCATGAAATATCCACTAGTGCGCTCCCTGCCGTGCGCTCCCTGCTGCCGCCGCAATACAGTAATACACTGGTATGATCTATACCAGTGTATTACTGTACTGTGCCGGCAGAAGGGAGCGCACGGCGTCATAGCAACCAGTGACGCCGTGCGCTCCTGCTCTCAGGAGGGATCCAGGCCGCGGTTCCACGGCCCGCAAACGGCTGTGAAACAGCCTAAGTCCTGCATTTAATACAAAGTCAAGTGAAGTATTGGACCCTGGGGGTCCTGCCCATCTGCTAAAATCACAAAAGTAGGGGATTGTGTATGGATCTTGTTTCCATCTGTGGGCTGTTTGCATTGTGTTTGTTTTTGTTCGTTTGCCAGTTGCATTAGTGTACTGAACGTATGTTCAAGAGAAGTAGTGTGCAGCAAGCGTTTGGTTTACGTCCGCGCTGAGGCCGATGGTTTTTGCGGTAGTCAGGAGAACTACAGGTTTCTGGCCCCCTAGTGAACGGTAGGAGTCTACACTGGGGCCTATGGAAACAAAGCTAATTTAGAGTTAGGCAACACCCAAGGTATGTAGAATGGCACCGACAGGGATCCCAGCTGCAGAAGTAGTAAGGAACAGAGAAGACAGGCAGTGAAAAACATCAGCCAGCTAATGAAAGGTGTAGACATGTCCCCCCCCCCCCCCCTCCCTGGTGGTAAACTGAATCCAGAGTAGTGGGGAAAAGCATGTAGGGAAAGCAAAGGGTGGCTAAAAGCTAACAAGCTCACAGCACAGGCAGAAGTCCGTCTGTGAGTAGCGAGGGAAGTATATAGAGGAGGTGGAGAGAGACAGAAGAAGTGGGAAGTACTATTATGAATGTTATCATGATAATGTTAAACCACCTCCCCAACAGAGAAAGAAAAAAGTAAGTCTGCCACCCTCTAATGGTCCTGGTCTGTGTTGACTGTGCCCGGATCACTGTCCCCACAGACACCCATGTTTTTAGAGATTGCTGGGGAGGCAGTGAGGACGATACAAAGACAGGTGAGGAGGAAAAGTTAGATCAAGATTAGGAAACAAACAATACTGTATTGGCTGTGCCCTGAAACACTTTAGCAGACTCAAGTCCGGCCCCCATGAAATCCAAAACACTCCCAACACCTCCAAACAGCTAGGTCAGACAAGCCTAGATGGCTGGCAATTCGTCAAAATGACCATCCTGCTTCTCAGTCCAATGATGTACGTCCTCTGAAAGTCTATAAACCGGGTATATCATAGAGGCATGTCTAGCAGTCACTGATATCTCGCCAAAAGGTACACTACCCGAAATTAGCCTCTGAGAACCTTTCTATAGATCAGTTTGGGAAGCACTTTTAAGCCCTCTTGTAACAAGACCCAGTGTCTAATCAGACCGCAACTGTAATCATTTACATATCTGCCCGAGACATAACTGAATGCAAAGTTTAGCAGCAATCTGACATTTCTATCTGGTTGTGTTATTTTGTTTTGTCAATGAGTGTACTATCTGTCTTTCTAGAGAGGGACATAATCCACTGGTTGTAGCATCCACAAAATTAATGTCCAGAAAGGGTTAGTGATGATTGTGTTCTCTGTTCTAATGTGAATATTCCCCAGCCCCTAGCGTTTTACATGTAATAACAGTGACATTACTGGTTAAGAGGTCCGGTGTCTGTGATGGGACCAAAACCCACACTACTAGTGTTGATCGAGCACCAAAGTGCTTGTGTGCTCTGGCTGAACAGATCGGTATGCTTGTGTGCTCTACCAAGCACCCTAGCACAATGGAAGTCAATAGGAGAACCCCAGGCACGCACTGCTCAGAAGAGAGGAGGGTATCTGGTCAACAAAAAAAGGTTAGAAATTGATGGAAACCCCATCAAAATGGTTTGGAAACAGCATTAAGAGAATAGCTGGATGGGTCTTGGACTCCTATTATCTAAGGCATACAATAGACAACGACACAAAGGCTATATGCCAAAAGCCAGGTAGATGCAAGCCATCAATCTATCCATGAGACAGATGACAGGCTGAGTCAGCATAATGGTAACCTTGTGCACTATGAGACATTCCAAACCAGCTCTCATCTGACTGAGAGCCAGTAAGCCTCAAAGTTACTTCAGATTTGTTGGCTGGCTTGGGTGGACCTGCGCACCTAGATCAATATCATTAGGGTGACAAAAAGTTTTCAGATTGTCCTAACATAATATTCAATAACCTTTCTATACAGTTTTGTCATACCGGTTTTATATGATATATAGTGGTGATGTGTAAAGTATAAGTGCTGGGAGGCATGTATATCCCACCCAGATACCTCAGCTGGGTGAGATAACTGAAATCCTGAAAGCTGCAGTGGTTTCAGCAGAGTGTAGTTTGCCGAGACAGTTTTGTCTAGATGTTGTTCTGGGCTGGATTTTATGTGGACTGGGGTATAGATTTGGTAGTGGGATCTGCCAGTCCACACCCTTCCCCTACATGTATTGTCTTTTGCCAGAGGTGATCGCAGGTGAGGCCTGCTAATGTAATCAAGAAAGAATAAAACAACCCTCTGTGTATGACTTGGAGGGAGAAAGGCTAAGGAAGCCTGAGAGGCTCTGTGTGGTCTCAGCCAGGAGGACTGAGGGGCCACGAGCCTTTGTAAAGCCTGACGTTTGGGGGGCCCAGCGATGCCTCAGAAAAGAGGGTCGCATGGTAAGAGTCGGGAGGACTTCTGGATCATCTCCCCCCCCCCCAAGGCTGCTGTTGTGGTCACAGCCTGGAGGCTTCTGGACCGTATATGGCTGAGGAAGCCAGATCTAATTCAGTGTGTGACCGGCGCTCTATAGGTGAGGTAGAGACAACACATGTATTAGGTGGAGCCCAGATGGGCAGGTGTTTATGTGTGTGATGGTGCTGAAGTGCAGAAATAAAGCACCTTTTGGACTTTAACCCAGTTGTCAGAGGAGAAGTCTGTGATTTCAAACCCCCTGAGAGAGCAATCCCTTACGAATATATTTTTTTATATACAGGGAGTGCAGAATTATTAGGCAAGTTGTATTTTTGAGGATTAATTTTATTATTGAACAACAACCATGTTCTCAATGAACCCAAAAAACTCATTAATATCAAAGCTGAATATTTTTGGAAGTAGTTTTTAGTTTGTTTTTAGTTTTAGGGGGATATCTGTGTGTGCAGGTGACTATTACTGTGCATAATTATTAGGCAACTTAACAAAAAACAAATATATACCCATTTCAATTATTTATTTTTACCAGTGAAACCAATATAACATCTCAACATTCACAAATATACATTTCTGACATTCAAAAACAAAAACAAATCAGTGACCAATATAGCCACCTTTCTTTGCAAGGACACTCAAAAGCCTGCCATCCATGGATTCTGTCAGTGTTTTGATCTGTTCACCATCAACATTGCGTGCAGCAGCAACCACAGCCTCCCAGACACTGTTCAGAGAGGTGTACTGTTTTCCCTCCTTGTAAATCTCACATTTGATGATGGACCACAGGTTCTCAATGGGGTTCAGATCAGGTGAACAAGGAGGCCATGTCATTAGATTTTCTTCTTTTATACCCTTTCTTGCCAGCCACGCTGTGGAGTACTTGGACGCATGTGATGGAGCATTGTCCTGCATGAAAATCATGTTTTTCTTGAAGGATGCAGACTTCTTCCTGTACCACTGCTTGAAGAAGGTGTCTTCCAGAAACTGGCAGTAGGACTGGGAGTTGAGCTTGACTCCATCCTCAACCCGAAAAGGCCCCACAAGCTCATCTTTGATGATACCAGTCCAAACCAGTACTCCACCTCCACCTTGCTGGCGTCTGAGTCGGACTGGAGCTCTCTGCCCTTTACCAATCCAGGCACGGGCCCATCCATCTGGCCCATCAAGACTCACTCTCATTTCATCAGTCCATAAAACCTTAGAAAAATCAGTCTTGAGATATTTCTTGGCCCAGTCTTGACGTTTCAGCTTGTGTGTCTTGTTCAGTGGTAGTCGTCTTTCAGCCTTTCTTACCTTGGCCATGTCTCTGAGTATTGCACACCTTGTGCTTTTGGGCACTCCAGTGATGTTGCAGCTCTGAAATATGGCCAAACTGGTGGCAAGTGGCATCTTGGCAGCTGCACGCTTGACTTTTCTCAGTTCATGGGCAGTTATTTTGCGCCTTGGTTTTTCCACACGCTTCTTGCGACCCTGTTGACTATTTTGAATGAAACGCTTGATTGTTCGATGATCACGCTTCAGAAGCTTTGCAATTTTAAGAGTGCTGCATCCCTCTGCAAGATATCTCACTATTTTTGACTTTTCTGAGCCTGTCAAGTCCTTCTTTTGACCCATTTTGCCAAAGGAAAGGAAGTTGCCTAATAATTATGCACACCTGATATAGGGTGTTGATGTCATTAGACCACACCCCTTCTCATTACAGAGATGCACATCACTTAATATGCTTAATTGGTAGTAGGCTTTCGAGCCTATACAGCTTGGAGTAAGACAACATGCATAAAGAGGATGATGTGGTCAAAATACTCATTTGCCTAATAATTCTGCACTCCCTGTATATACAGTCCTGATCAATAGTTTAAGACCACTTGAAAAATGGCAAAAAAATCATATTTTGCATTGTTGGATCTTAAGGTTCCAAGTAGAGCTTCAACATGCAACAAGAAGAAATGAGAGTGAGACAAAACATTTTTTGAGCATTCATTTGACTGAAAATAACGATTAAACTGAAACAGGCTGTTTTTCAGCTGATCCAAATTTTAGGACCACATGCCTTTAAAAGGCCAAATCTGTGCAAAGATGTGGATTCATTGTCATTTTCGGTCAGGTAGTCACACGTTGTGATGGCAAATGCAAAAAAACTCTCCCTTTTTGAACGTGGTGGGGTGGTTGACTGCATAAGCAGGGTCTCTCACAGCGCAACATCGCTGCTGAGGTGGGACGCAGTAAGACAGTCATTTGGAATTTCTTAAATGATCCTGAGGGTTATGGAACAAAAAAGTCAAGTGGAAGACCCAAAAAAGCACTAAGCCGGAGGATCCAATTTGCTGTCCGTCAAGACACTGGACGATCTTCGACCCAAATTAAGGCCCTTACTGGTGCTGACTGCAGCCCCAATCAGACGGCATCTGAAACTGAAGGGCTTCAAAAACAAAAAACGTCTTCAAAGACCTCGTCTCCTTGAACGCCACAGAATTGCTCGTTTGGACTTTGCGAGCACCAAACATGGGACATTCAAAGGTGGAAGAAAGTTTTATTCTCTGATGCGATATTTTTTTACCTTGATGGTCCTGATGGTTTCCAACGTTACTGGTATGACAAGCAGATCCCACCTAAGATGTTTTCTACGCGCCACGGGGGCGCCATAATGGTCTGGGGTGCTTTTTCCTTCAGTGGAACAATGGAGCTTCAGGAAGTGCAGGGGCGTCAAACAGCCGCTGGCTATGTCCAGATGTTTGCAGAGAGCATTCCTCATGACTGAGGGCCCTCGTCTGTGTGGTAACGACTGGGTTTTTCAACAGGACAACGCTACAGTACACAATGCAAGGGACTTGTTCCAGGAAAATAACATCGCTCTTTTGGCCCATCCTGCGTGTTCCCCTGATCTAAATCAAATTGAGAACCTTTGGGGATGGACGGCAAGGGAAGTTTACAAAAATGGACAACAGTTCCAGACAGTAGATGGCCTTCGTGCGGCCGTCTTCACCACTTGGAGAAATGTTCCCACTCACCTCATGGAAACGCTTGCATCAAGCATGCCGAAACAAATTTTTGAAGTAATAAACAATAACGGCGGAGCTACTCTTCACTGAGTTCATGTTTGGAAGTTGGATTTCTGTTTTGGGGGGGGATTTGGTGTGGTCCTAAACTTTTGATCAGCTGAGAAACAGCCTGTCTCAGTTAATTCGCTTTTTTCATTAAATTGAATGCTCAAAAAATGTTTTGTCTCACTCCCATTTCTTCTTTGTTAAGATCCAGCCATGCTAAATATGATTTTTTTGCCATTTTTCAAGTAGTGATATATGACGTACCGTAACCCTGACAGGCTAAGAGAGCCCTTTCACTGCCCCAGTGAGACATAACCCTGCTAGCCCAGTAGACTGCCACCAGTTCCTCGTTAGATATAAGCCTGGTCCATTAACAGAGTTATATCGGGTCAGACACCAACCAAGGTAGCATGTAACATAATACCGAGCCACGGATGTGTGAATTTGTGGATTGAGACAACAGAACAGCACAAGATTAAATTATATATTTAATTGCCTTAAAGGGGTTGTCTCACTTCTGCAAATTACATTTATCGTGTAGAGAAAGTAAATACAAAGAATTTACTAATATATTGTTATTGTCCATATTGCTTCCTTTGGTGGCTAGACACATTCTTCCATCACATTATACATGTCTTTTCCATGGTTACAACCACCCTGCAATCCAGCATCGGTGGCCGTGCTTGCACACTAAAGAAAAAAGCACTGGCTTCTCTGGTGGCCGGGACCATAGGAATGCACATAGGCCAGCACTTTTTCCTATAGTGTGCAAACATGGCCACCAATCCAGGATTGAAGGGTGATCATACCCATGGAAAAGAGACCTGTATAATGTGATGGAAAAATTAGTCGAGCCAGCAAAGGAAGCAATACGGATAATAATAATACATTAGTAAGTGCTTTGTATTCACTTTCTCTACATAAATGCCATTTCAGAAGTGAGACAACACTAGACATAACACTATATACACAAATTATATACAGTGGTCATCTATGCAAATACAGATGATGGTACAGTGAGAGTTAACAGATAAAAGTCAGCTACCAGATACATATGTGGTCCAATTAAAGTTGTAATCTTGTAGAATTCTTGGATTATGTCACATGGGAGGCAGTTAGGAAAGCGAGTTTCTAGCGCTCTCCAAACATGACACCCTGCGACCTCTCTTCAGAGAAAGACAATCACCTCTGTCCTGCACGGGCACTTAAACTTTAGGCGGTCACACCCCTCCCCTCCCCGGGAGCATCCCACTCTCGGTCTTTTTGGCTTGGCAGCCAGAGATCCAAAAACCCATTATGGATCCTAGCTCCTCACGGGAAGGAGTTCTCCGTATCTCCCATGTCCCACAGGCAAAAGAAGACCAGGAGAAAGTCCGTCTCGGTCCCAGGGCCTCAAAGACGTCAGTGGTGTATTTATGAGATGTATGGGCAATGTCTTGTGAACTCCTGGTTCTATGATGTCTGGGGAGTTTCTTTAACGTTGTTGACCGACTCAGCCCCCCATCAGGGGAGCTGAGCTGCCAGCTTGTCTGAGCCGAGTGCGACATGTAACCACAGGGTCTGCTTTGAAGCAGGGCCACCTTTGGAGCCTGTTTCCTCTGCCAATTACCTTCACCTGAGCAAATGGGCAGACATTAAATCCTAACTCCACATATTCCATATATATATATTCAAAATCTTTATCAGAAATATATTCCATCTGCTTAGTTTTATGTTAAATATCTATCAATTAGGAACTAAGTCATCTGAATCAGAAGGTAGGCAATCTTTATTTCCTGCCGACAGTGAGACAACCAAATAACACACGATACAATGTTGTCAAGCTCTGCTAAAGCAGCTGTCTGATTATACTAGGAGTCCAGGCTTTATATACGGTTCCTTATGTAAGCAATAAAGAAATAAGCTATATAATAATAATCGCTATACCTAGGCAGGTTAGTCGATACTTTGCATAGAACATATAACAGGATGTTTCTATAGAATATGACAGGATGATGAGGCAGGACGTTCTATAAACTGTTGACCCAGATGTTCTCTGCAGTTGTGCTTTACTACCCAAGTCAATAGTCTTTACAAAAATCACTTTGTTAACCCTTAAAATGATATGAATTTCAAAACCGTTTCCACCATGGTGTAGTGGATGAATACTGTTATGTCGGAGCTGCTTTAACTGAAGAGATTGGTCACCACCTCTGTCTAAGGCACAATGGATGGATCTGTGGAGTTCTGGTGCCAGAGCTACTGTAGAGCAACTGATAGGTGGGGGGTCTGACACCTGGCACCCCCACCAATCTGATACTTATGGCCTATCCTGACAACAGGCCATCGAGATCACATTACTGGAAAACCCCTTTAATGACATACGCATTATAGTCAATTAAAGCATGGGGCGGTTTAATAGTCCAAGCATCATTTTTACTTCTTGTTCAACCCAACAAATTTTTGGTATTGTTTTTACATGTTACATAGGGGTTCTTTGGTAATTTGTTTTTAGAGTTTTTTTTTATCTTTATTTAGTTTTATTTGGGGGAAAAAAGTTGTTTAATTTCAAACTCCAGCTGCTTATTATTTAAATATGCAAATTGACACCAAAAGAAATGGTTAAAATTGGTTCCCTGTCTTGGTCATTTTAATAGTTTTTTTTTTTTGTTTCATGTGAAAAGGCCGACTATGCTGACGGTTTCAGCAGGTGTAGACTATTTTTCTATTTTATTCACACTTGTATTTTGAGATATATTTTGATACTTTTAAAATACATTTTGGATGTTGGGACATTTACACATAATTTCTTTTGCAATTTTCTTTATAACTGGGGCATCCAAATGTGGCAAGTGATGCATAATGGCAGTGCCTGGCAATGTAGAAACCACTATGTGCACAAAACAAGCAATCACCATCCATAAGAACAGTAAAGGATCACTACCACCCCTCCCTATCCGAGCTATTGTCATTACTTCGAGAAGTACAGATGTAGCAGGGTTAACACACAAACTCTTAACTCAAATTTCTTAACTCAAAATGGACACAAATGCAACATATCCAATGAATATATTTTATATCATGTCATCTTCAATTATAAAACTAAGCAATCCAGAGCTGGTGGGACATACAATAAAAAATAATCCAGGATTCCCCCACTGGTAAATTCATGTGAGATGAGTGAAGCACATGACTTCTACAAATACAGGGGTGGCTGGGACCCCACTTGTTGGATTTATCTACAGGTACATTTTGGTCAGGGTGTGCAGATTAAGATGATATTTCTCGTGGAAGACGAGTAATGGCTTCTATGTAATTAGGCAATCCTAGCCTGGTCACTTTTTGGGAGAACTTGCACATTACTGATGAAATGTGCCCAGTAAGACCAGAGCTGACAGTTTTTTTTAATGTTACAAATACTTATAGGGGTAGAACAGACCGGGACTGGAATAGGCAGATTGTTATCCTTTTATATCAGGCCCTGGTTTTGTGCTTCACCAGCTATGGTTGAAAGATACACTACTCCCATAGATTTATGATGTGTCACACAGGCTTACTCTTATCAGTGGTAGCCCCTCTCTCTATTACTACCCCTAGGCTGTCCCATGCTCAGTTAGAGGTAGGTGGAGCGTCCTTAAAAAAGATTTTAGGGATTTAGGTCACAAGCTTAGGGCAAGGACCTCAAACTTAGTGTTTTCCAAAATACTACCTGTACCACGAGTCCCACAAGACAGGCAGTGGGAAATTAGGGAGGTTAACAAGTAGCTCAAGAACTGGTATAGGAAGGCAGGGTTTGGGTCCCTGGAGAACAGGGCCGACTTCTCTGTCGGCTACAGGCTCTATCGTAGGAAAGGGCTACACCTCAATGGGGAAGGGGCAGCTGTTTTGTGGTAGAAGATAGCTAGAAGGTTGGAGGAGTGTTTAAACTAGGGACGGTATGGGGGGGGGGGGGATAATTACGTTATAGGAGGGGAAGATAGTATGTAGGTCTCTATCTGCAATCTTGGAGTACCTTAATAAAAATAAGAAAATAACGCCATATCAGCATGGCTTCATGAATGATCACTCATGTCAAACTTATTTAATCAGTTTCTATGAGGAAGTAAGTTCTAGACTTGACAGTGGCGAATCAATGGATGTCGTATATCTGGACTTCTCCAAAGCATTTGACACTGTACCACATAAAAGGTTAGTATATAAAATGAGAATGCTCGGACTGGGAGAAAATGTCTGCATGTGGGCAACTGGCTCAGAGATAGAAAACAGAGAGTGGTTATTAATGGTACACACTCAGATTGGGTCACTGTCACTAGTGGAGCACCTCAGGGGTCAGTATTGGGCCCTATTCTCTTCAATATATTTATTAATGATCTTGTAGAAGGCTTGCAAAGTAAAATATCAGTTTTTGAAGTAATTAAAATGAAAGAGGACAGTATGCTACTACAGAGGGATCTGGATAGATTGGAGGCTTGGGCAGAGAAGTGGCAGGTGAGGAATAATGCAAGTCAGCAGTACATACTAAATGGTAAAACACTGCGCAACAGTGACATGGAAAAGGACCTAGGAATTTTAGTGAACAGGAAACTAACCTGTAGAAACCAGTGTCAGGCATCTGCTGCCAAGGGCAATTAGAGAATGGGTTGCATCAAAAGGGGCATAAGTGCCCATAAGAACATAGTCCTGCCACTTTACAAGTCACTAGCCAGACCACACATGGAGGACCGTGTACAGTTCTGGGCTTCTGTGAACAAGGCAGACATAGCAGAGCTGAAGAGGGCTCAGAGGAGGGCAACTAAAGTAATAACTGGAATGGGTGGACTACAGTAACCAGAAATATCAAAATTAGGGTTATTCACTTTAGAAAAAAAGACGACTGAGGGGAGATCTAAAAACTATGTATAAATATATCAGAGGTCAGTACAGAGATCTCTCCCATCATCTTTTTATCCCCAGGATTGTGACTAGGGGACATCCTCTGCATCTGGAGGAAAGAAGGTTTGTACACAAACATAGAAGAGGATTCTTTAAGGTAAGAGCGGTGAGACTATGGAACTCTCTGCCTGAGGAGGTGGTGATGGTGAGTTCACTAAAAGAGTTCAAGAGGGGCCTGGATGTATTTCTGGAGTGTAATAATATTACAGGCTATAGCTACTAGAGAGGGGTCGTTGATCCAGGGAGTTATTCCGATTGGAGTCTGGAACAAATGTTTTCCCTCTAAAGTGGGGAAAATTAGCTTCTAGCTCACATTATTATTATTTTTTGCCTTCCTCTGGATCAACTTGCAGGATAACAGGCTCAACTAGATGGACAGATGTCTTTTTTCAGCCTTATAAACTATGTTACATCCTATCGGTCATTCCACTTGATGCAAAGAACTGGCCATTTACAAGTGTGAATGACGCCTCTTTTTCCACATGTCTGGAACCCAGCTCTTTTGGGAATCCAGCTCTATTTTTTGGACTTTCACATATAGGCCCCTGTATTTGCAGTTTTACAGGAATGGAGGGTCCCCATACAGATCACAGACAGGGTGGAATACAAACATGTGTTTAGAGGAGATATACTGTGTGTGTGTGTGTGTGTGTGTGTGTGTGTATATATATATATATATATATATATATATATATATATAAAAAAGTTTAGTTTTACTTTTAACTAGATCTGTCCTTTGATCACCAATATTCATTCAATACAAGAGACTATGTTTGTTTGGGGAGCTCCCACGGTGGTCCCAATCATCGCTCCAAGCCCTCAGCTACCTCTGGTAACTGAAAGCAAGGCGCTGTTTTATCTTCCTGTAAAAAAGGAGTATCTGAAGGAATAAAGCAAGTTAGTGACCACCATAAAACACATAAGGGAGGTCCCTAATGAGCTAAGCATAAAGATGGCTTCCCTTATATGTGGGTTTTTTGATGATTAACAAGAGATGATTTATGGTTGAAACACATCACATTCTGAACACGAAAATGGCTTCTCCCTTGTGTGAATTTTCTGATGTTTAATAAGATGTGATTTACGGTTAAAACATTTCCCACATTCTGAACATGAAAATGGCTTCTCCTCTGTGTGAATTTTCTGATGTATAACAAGATATTGTTTACGGTTAAAACATTTCCCACATTCTGAACATGAAAATGGCTTCTCCCCTGTGTGAATTTTCTGATGTCTATCAAGACTTAATTTACTGTTAAAACATCTCCCACATTCTGAACATGAAAATGGCTTCTCCCCTGTGTGAATTCTCTGATGTATAACAAGATAGTGTTTACGGTTAAAACATTTCCCACATTCTGAACAGGAGAATGGCTTCTCCCCTGTGTGAATTTTCTGATGTCTATCAAGACCTGATTTACTGTTAAAACAATTCCCACATTCTGAACAAGAAAATGGCTTCTCCCCTGTGTGATTTCTCTGATGTATAACAAATTCTGATTTCAACTTAAAACATTTCCCACATTCTAAACAGGAAAATGGCTTCTCTCCTGTGTGAATTCTCTGATGCATAACAAGAAATTGTTTACGGTTAAAACTTTTCCCACATTCTGAACATGAAAATGGCTTCTCCCCTGTGTGAATTCTCTGATGTATAACAAGATATTGTTTACGGTTAAAAGATTTCCCACATTCTGAACATGAAAATGGCTTCTCCCCTGTGTGAATTCTCTGATGTATAAGCAGATCTGATTTCTGGTTAAAAGATTTCCCACATTCTGAACATGAAAATGGCTTCTCCCCTGTGTGAATTCTCTGATGTATAAGCAGATCTGATTTCTGGTTAAAACATTTCCCACATTCTGAACATGTAAATGGCTTCTCTCCTGTGTGAATTCTCTGATGGATAACAAGATCTGATATACGGTTAAAACATTTCCCACATTCTGCACATAAAAATGGCTTCTCCCCTGTGTGAATTCTCTGATGTACAACAAGATATTGTTTACGGTTAAAAGATTTCCCACATTCTGAACATGAAAATAGCTTCTCCCCTGTGTGATTTCTCTGATGTATAACAAGATCTGATTTCTGTTTAAAACATTTTCCACATTCTAAACATGAAAATGGCTTCTCCCCTGTGTGAATTCTCTGATGTACAACAAGATATTGTTTACGGTTAAAAGATTTCCCACATTCTGAACATGAAAATGGCTTCTCCCCTGTGTGATTTCTCTGATGTATAACAAGATCTGATTTCTGTTTAAAACATTTTCCACATTCTAAACATGAAAATGGCTTCTCCCCTGTGTGAATTCTCTGATGTATAACAAGATAGTGTTTACGGTTAAAACATTTCCTACATTCTAAACATGAAAATGGCTTCTCCCCTGTGTGAATTCTCTGATGTATAACAAGATCTGATTTCTGGTTAAAACATTTTCCACATTCTGAACATGAAAATGGCTTCACCCCTGTGTGAATTCTCTGATGTATAACAAATTCTGATTTACGGTTAAAACTTTTCCCACATTCTGAACATGAAAATGTCTTCTCTTTTACGTGAGCTGTTTGATGTTTAGCACCTCTTCTGTGACTTTTATTCCGTGTTACATTCTTTGATAAATGAGAAGATCGGAGCTGTTTAAAAGAATTAAATGATGCATTGTTACTGTGATTAGATGAGAGTATATCTTGCATATTGGCATGCTCTTCAAATGTATCTCGTGTGATACCACAATCATCTACTTCAAAATCTGAAGATACCAGATGTTTCTCTAAGTTCCTGGTACAGTCATCTGCCAAGAATAAAACACATTTTATTATTGATGAATAAAATTAAAATTGTATTGAAGTTTTATAATTTTTCCATATAAAAAATCCACAGAAAGTACAAGACATGGCACACAAACAGTGGTGGCCAAACAGACCACAATCTAATAGTAGACCGAGGGGCATAACTAGAAAACGCTGGTCTCCACCTTGAGAAACTTCCCTGCAACCCCCATCCAATCAGTCATTTAAAAGATATATAAATTAAAGCATTCCTAGTGCTGGAAAAGAGGCGACGAATCCCCTCTTAGTGCCCCACACAATACCTGTAGTTATCTCCCCTCAGTGTCCCTTTCACAGTGGAATTCCCCCTTAGTGCCCTCTTCACAGTACTGATGTTCCCTAAGTGTCCCACTCAGTAGAATGTCCTCTTCAGGTCTCCAAACAGTAGTTATGCACCCTTTGTGCACCCCTGCAGTTGTGCTGTCCCTTAGTGTCCCCTTTACATCAGTGAAGCTCCTATACTGTGAATAAAGTTAAAGTAATACAGAGCACATCATGCTCTTCCCAGCAGCAGGCAAATATCTGGTGCTCAGTAGTGTTGATCGAGCACCGTAGTGCTCAGGTGCTCGGGCCAAACACATCGTGATATTCGGGTGCTCGACTGAGCACCCGAGTATAATGGAAGTCAATGGGAGAACCCGAGCATTAAACCAGGTACCCCCCCTGCTCTGAAGATGGGAGGGTGCCCGGTTCATAAGAAAATGTCAGAAATTGTTGGTAACACCACTGAAATGGTTCTGTAATAGCATAGGGAGGATGTATGGATGCATCTTGGACTCGATGGCCGTTGCTGGGAACTATGTTGTCCGAATAGTACGCCACTTTTACATAATGACAATAAAAATGCACAAAACCAAGGAAAAAATTAAAATCAATTTTAGAGGTAAAATTGATAGAAAACATGCTTTCCTGAATATTTACTTGTATATAAAGTGCAAGTCCTGCCAAAAATAACAAGTAAGAGGCACTCCGATACACTCTTAGTTACACATAAAGGAGGGCATCATACACACCCTTTAAAAATTATGATTGATGGCCTGCTGGTGACCCTTAAAAACATTAGGAGCAAGGGCCTGCTGATCTGACCATCTAAAACATTATGGGCGGTGGTCTGCTGCCGCTTTGGTGACTCTAGTTAACCTGGGGCCGATGGCACGTCCCAGTGACGGAGACTATCCATTCGGATGTCTGGCCTATCAACTTTTCATGTAATTGTCAGCTCAAAACCATTATAAACTACGGGTAACAGGGAATCAGTGTTTGATTCCGGTGAGGAAGCCTGAGAAACGGCTACCACATCCAAGGAAGGCAAGCGGGTGGCGCGCAAATCATACACTCCCGACTCGTGGAAGTAGTGATGATAAATAACAATACAGGACTCTTAAGATGCCCAGTTATTGGAATGAGCAATACAAAATTACAGGGAATGTCACTGCGGTAGTTTGGATGAGGAAACATTATACAGGAGAGGCCCTGCTGCCGCTTTGTTGACTCTAGATAACTTCTGCCTGATCGCATGTTCCCGTGACGTCCACGATCCATTTTGATATCTTCCCTATCAACTTTCGATGTTCTTTTATGCGCATAACATGGTGACCACTGGTAACGGGAAATCATTGTTCGATTTCGGAGAGGGAGCCTGATAAACGGCTATGGCTACTACTTCAAAGCAAGGCAGCATGAGTTGCGGGCCTGCAGGTGAGCTGACCCTATAAAACATTATATGCGAGGGCCTGCAGCTGAGCTGACCCTCTAAAAAATTATATGCGAGGGCCTGTAGCTGAGCTGACCCTGTAAAAGATTTGAGTTGCGGGCCTGCTGGTGAGCTGAAGTGGAACCGACAAACGCAACTTGATTTTGATGGTTGCATTAATCTGCATGTGACCATCATACAGCTCTACAGATTTGTTTCCATCTGCATCTTTCTGAACAATCTGTAACCTCAGTCTTTTATCCAGACTCTGTCATTGTCATGGCCTATGGTGTACGCTGTGACACTGTTGCCACACTTGCGGTTGCCCACGGCAACGTGTTGCTGTGAGAGCATGCGGTGGCAGTGTCTCGGCCTTCTGGGTGATTGCCGTGACATGGTTGCCACGCATGCTGTTGCCGGTGGTTACGTCTTTGGTATGCTTATGTGCGCACTTCCCCTTTAAGTTGTAGCCTCCCTCTGTCTGGTGCTGTAAGGGTTAACTCCCTGACTGGGTGTGGTCACTTGGCTTATATCTTCTGTGGTTTCCTGGCTGGAGTCAGTTTTCAGCTGTGGTTGGTGCTAGAGCTCTGCTCCAGTCCAGGGTGTTCCATCTGTCTAGTGAGGGCCACCCTTGTGGTCACCAATGTCATCCCGGTGTCTCCTTCCCTTCCTGTCCCTATTTGTATGGAGTGGGTTATGTTCAGGGTGTTTGTATGTCTAGTTTGGTGTTACATGTCTGGTGGTGTTTGGTGTCCAGCATGTTTTGCTAGACATTCCCCTCTCTCATGTTTATTGCAGCTATGGGTGTCCTGGGTTCCTCTGTGGTTTGTGGTCTGTGCTGTGTCCTTTAATGTTGGTGTGGACAGCAGCACTAGCGCACGGGTACCAGTCAGTGTGTCTGTGGCAGGTAAGTGGGTTATTGGTTTTGCTTACCTGCCATCTCCTTATGCTGTATGTGTTCCCTTCTCCTTGCAGCCTGGCCTCAGATAGAGACTTCTGTTCCTCCATGACTGGGATGAACAGGTCATCTCTTCCCTGCTCCTTGGTGAGGGATTACCAGGGCGACTTAGAGTCTCTAGGAATCCTGAGTATGAGTCCTCCCACCATTGGGGTCCGCTCATACGGTGAGGAGTCAGGGAGAGGATTAGGGACGCTGTAGGAGGTGACCTGCTCCATTATTACTCCTTTAGGGCCAGGCTGATCCCCTTTTACCCTTTGACACCTCACGGTGGGGGGGGGGGGGGGGGTTTCCCCACTCCCCACCGTGACAGTCATTGTGCCATTGTGCCTATGTGGCCTCCTCATGCTGCCATCTCCACACCATGTCACCTTGCCACTCATTTTTATCACCATGCTGCGGCTGATACTGCTTAAAAGGCCTTAAATTGATCACCAGGCCCACAATTTAATTAAGGTTTTGGAATCGATAAACTCAACTTGCTTTTGTGGGCTGCATCAGTGGCGTAGCTAGAAATGACTGGGCCCCACAGCAAATTTTTGAATGGGGCTCCATCCCACAGTAATTTTTTAGCAACCCCCTTCCTTTCATGCCACCCCTATTCCTGTGGCTAGTAAAGATCGCTCTCTCGGACCAGGGCCGGCAGCTGTTCCATTCGTTTTATACACTGTCTATACTGTCACTGTATATAATTTAATTGTGTAATACTGTTGAGGGGGCCCTGACCAAATCCTTTAGTCCTCCTCCTCCTGGATGGACCCCTTCTGGGCCAGGGCCCCAAAGCTGCAGTTTCCCCTGCTTCCCTTATAGCTACGCCCCTGGTCTGCATTAAACTGCAGGTGACCGTGATACAGCTCCACAGATTTGTTTCCATCTGCATCTTTCTAAATAATCTGTGGCCTTAGTCTTTTATCCAGACTCCGTCATTGTGCCACTATGTGGCCTCCTCATGCTGCCATCTCCACAGTATGTCACATTGCCACTCATTTTTATCACCATGCTGCTGCTTAAAAGGCCTTAAACTGATCATCAGGCCCACAATATAATTAAAGGTTTTACGCACAAAACCAAAGTAAAAAAACAAAAAACGATTTTATAGGAAAAGTTGATTGAAAACATTCTTTCCTGTATATTTACTTGTATATAAAGTGCAAGTGCTGCCAAAAATTACAAGTAAGAGGCACTCCGATACAACCTGTATATCACATAAAGGAGGGCCTCATTCACATTGAGTTGTGGACTTGCAGGTGAGTGGACCCTCTAAAAAATTATATTCAAAAGCCATATATTTAACCATATACCCTTGTTTGTGGTAGAACGGGTGCATGCGAATACAGTCTATTAACTACATTAAAAACAACACATGTAAAGTGCCTTTATGTTCATCAGCATTCCTCTGGTGGAGTCGAGAAGTCATGGTCAATCCAGGCCTTGAGTCAACCTGTCAGCATTTTCAGTTGACAGGCGGATACGCTTATCGGTTATAATGCCACCAGCAGAACAAAATACATGCTCAGACAAAACGCTGGCGGCAGGGAAGTCCAGCACCTCCAAAGCGTAGAGCGCCAGTTCGTGCCAAGTGTCCAGCTTGGACACCTAGTAGTTGTAATGCACTGAGGGATAGAGATGTCGCAAACATAAAATTTTCCGTTCGCGAACGGCGAACGCGAACTTCCGCAAATGTTCGAACTGGCGAACCGCCATAGACTTCAAAAGGCAGGCGAATTTTAAAACCCACAGGGACTCTTTCTGCCCACAATAGTGATGGAAAAGTTGTTTCAAGGGGACTAAAACCTGGACTGTGGCATGTCGGAGGGGTTCCATGGCAAAACTCCCATGGAAAATTACATAGTTGACGCAGAGTATGGCAAGTTGAATTTGCAATGCGATTAATATAACCTGCATTAATCGCATTGTGAATTCAACTTAGAGCTAAATTCCTAATGATTGTTTTGCTAGAATTGACGAATATAACGAATATAGCGCTATATTCTCAATCTTCGTTATATTCTAGCAAATACAACCATTAGGAACCCAGCTCTAAGTTGAATTCGCAATGCGATTAATATAACCTGTATTAATCGCATTGGGATTACAACTTAGTCAAATTTGTGACACTGCAGCTTCAGAATGAATCTAAGATGGATGCTGTCCTTGCTTTTTGATAGGAGGTGGGAGGGTCTGGGAGGGAGGGTATGCTGATTGGCTGGAATGTGTCTGCTGACTGTGAGGTACAGGGTCAAAGTTTGCTCAATGATGATGTATAGGAGGCAGACCGAACATCGCATATGTTCACCCGCCGCGGCGAACAAGCTATGTTTGCCGGGAACTGTTCGCCGGCGAATAGTTCGGGACATCTCTACTGAGGGATCATTGAGGACGCTGACACGGTCTGCTATGTACGCCTTCGCCATCTTCCAAATTTTTCTCTCCTTGTGGCAGTAGGCCCCACATCAGGGTGAGGGTGCTGGCGGGGTGTCGTGAAACTGTCCCAGGCTTTGGAGAGTGTTGCCCTGCCACTGTTGGAACTGCTGCGTGTTCCCCTTGTCTCCCCTCCTCGGTTGGCCAAGGAAGTACGGACTCTGCTGCCAGCGTTGTCAGATGGAAAATTGTGGAGCAATTTTTCAACAAGGATCTTCTGGTATTGCACCATTTTGCTTGTCCACTCCACCAGAGGAATGAGAGATGAGAAGTGCTCTTTGTAATGGGGGTCGAGAAGGGTGAACAACCAGTAATGTATGTTGTTTAAAATGCGTATAACGCGCAGGTTGCGGGAAAGGCAGCCTAACATGAAGTCAGCCATGTGTGCCAGAGTACCAGCAGGCGAGACTTCATAGTCTTCATCAGGAGAATCACTCCCAATCTCCTCATCCTCTTCTTCTGCCCACCCACGCTGAACAGATAGAATTAAACTTCCATGGGTACTACCCTCTGTAACGGAAGCAGCCGTCTCCTGCTCCTCCTCTTCAGCCTCCAATTCGCGCTGAGAAGACGAACTGAGGGTGGTCTGGCTATCATCAACATGTGTAATGTCTTCCCCCTTTTCCACAAGCAAAGCGTCATCCTTAATTGTGAGCAGCGAGCATTTGAGAAGACACAGAAGTGGGAAGGTGACGCTGATAATAGCGTTATCGCCACTCACCATTTGTGTTGATTCCTCAAAGTTGCATAAAACCTCACAGAGGTCAGACATCCATGCCCACTCCTCGCTTGTGGATAGCGGAAGCTGACTGGAAAGGCGATGACCATGTTGCAACTGGTATTCCACAACTGCCCTCTGTTGCTCACAAAGCCTGGTCAACATGTGGAACGTGGAGTTCCAGCACGTGCTCACGTCGCACAACAGCTGGTGAGCTGGCAATTTCAAGCGCTGCTGCAGCGTTGACAGACCGACTGAAGCTGCCGGTCACTTGCGGAAATGTGCACACCCGAGGCGCACCTTCACCAGAAGCTCAGGAAAATTGGGCTATGTTTTTAAAAACCACTGAACCACAAGGTTTAATACGTGGGCAAGGCATGGGATGTGTCTAAGGTTGTCCAGCTCCAAAGCCGCAACCAAGTTATGGCCATTATCAGACACAACCATGCCTGGTTCTAGGTTGAGTGGCGACAGCCACAGCGCAGTCTGGTCTCTTATACCCTGCCACAGCTCTGCGACGGTGTGTTGTTTGTCACCTAGGCAGATCAGCTTCAGCGCGGCCTGTTGCCGCTTCCCCACTGCAGTGCTACACTGCTTCCTGCTACCGACTGATGGCTGACTGGTGCTCCACAACATTCACCCAGTGTGCAGTCAGGGAAATGTAGCGTCCCTGGCCGAAAGCACTTGTCCATGGTTAAGTGGACCTTCCCAGTAACTGCATTGGTCAGGGCACATGTGATGTTAAGGGACACATGTTGGTGCAAGGCTGGCATGGCACACCTTGAAAAATAGTGGCGGCTGGGGACTGTGTAATGAGTGACGGCAGCCGACATCAGGCTGCCGAAGGCCTCAGTGTCCACAAGCCTAAATGGCAACATTTCCAGGGCCAGTAATTTGGAAAGCTGCGCATTTAGTGCTATGGCCTGTGGGTGGGTGGCTGGGTATTTGTGCTTGCGTTCAAATGCCTGGAATAATGACATTTGTGGATGTGGTTGCTGATGGTGCTTGCGAAGGTCCAGGTGCAGGGCGGGAGGCATCCGGGCCTGTGTCTTTGACAGGGGATTGACCAGCACGTAACACAGGGGAAGAGGAGGCAGTGGTGTGACCCGCAGACACAGATTGTGGACCCAGGCGTTCGGCCCACCTATTAGGGTGCTTTGATGACATGTGGCGGATCTTGCTAGTGAGGTTGCTAGTGTTCACGCCCCGGCTCATTTTGGTGTGGCACAGGTTGCAAACTACTATTCTTTTGTCGTCCGTACTTTCTTCAAAAAAGCGCCATACTGCCGAACACTTACCCCTCAGCAAGGGAGATTTACGCAAATAGGTGCTCCGTGGAACAGTGGCGGGCCTGTTCGGTGGTGGCCGCCTTCTACCTTTTGCCACCTCACTGCCTCACACGCACACACGCTATTGCAGCACAGATGTGACAATTCACTGCAGGGACCCTTTATAGGAAAAATGTGGATACATTATGGAAAAAATATAATTGTTTTCAATAATATTCTTCCTATCTCTGCCCCTGACACACAGAAGGTATTGCTGAACAGATGTCACAAGTCGCTGCAGACACCCTCTATAGAGAAAAATTAATAAATAAAATCGCAGCAAAGTATGGAAAAAAATTAATCTGACTACTTTGCAAGATTAACCACCTCAGCTCCCCTAGCTTAAACACCCTTAATGACCAGACCACTTTTTACAATTCTGCACTACACTACTTTCACCGTTTATTGTTCGGTCATGCAACTTACCACCCAAACGAATTTTACCTTCTTTTCTTCTCACTAATAGAGCTTTCATTTGGTGGTATTTCATTGCTGCTGACATTTTTACTTTTTTTTGTTATTAATCGAAATTTCCCGAAATTTTTGCAAAAAAATGTAATTTTCAGTTGTAAAATTTTTCAAAAAAACCGACATCTATATATAAATTTTTCTCTAAATTTATTGTTCTACATGTCTTTGATTAAAAAAAAAAATGGTTTGGGTAAAAGTTATATCGTTTACAAACTATGGTACAAAAATGTGAATTTCCGCTTTTTGAAGCAGCTCTGACTTTCTGAGCACCTGTCATGGTCCCTGAGGTTCTACAATGCCCAGACAGTAGAAACACCCCCCAAATGACCCCATTTCGGAAAGTAGACACCCTAAGGTATTCGCTGATGGGCATTGTGAGTTCATAGAACTTTTTATTTTTTGTCACAAGTTAGCGGAAAATGATGATTTTATATATTTTTTTTTTCTTACAAAGTCTCATATTCCACTAACTTGTGACAAAAAAATAAAAACTTCCATGAACTCACTATGCCAATCACGAAATACCTTGGGGTGTCTTCTTTCCAAAATGGGGTCACTTGTGGGGTAGTTATACTGCCCTGGCATTTTAGGGGCCCTAATACGTGAGAAGTAGTTTGAAATCAAAATGTGTAAAAAATGCCCTGTGAAATCCTAAAGGTGCTCTTTGGAATGTGGGCCCCTTTGCCCACCTAGGCTGCAAAAAAGTGTCACACATCTGGTATCGCCGTACTCAGGAGAAGTTGGGCAATGTGTTTTGGGGTGTCATTTTACATATACCCATGCTGGGTGAGATAAATATCTCGGTCAAATGTCAACTTTGTATACAAAAATGGGAAAAGTTGTCTTTTGCCGAGATATTTCTCTCACCCAGCATGGGTATATGTAAAATGACACCCCAAAACACATTGCCCAACTTCTCCTGAGTACGGCGATACCAGATGTGTGACACTTTTTTGCAGCCTAGGTGGGCAAAGGGGCCCACATTCCAAAGAGCACCTTTAGGATTTCACAGGGCATTTTTAACACATTTGGATTTCAAACTACTTCTCACGCATTAGGGCCCCTAAAATGCCAGGGCAGTATAACTACCCCACAAGTGACCCTATTTTGGAAAGAAAACACCCCAAGGTATTCCGTGAGGGGCATGGCGAGTTTCTAGAATTTTTTATTTTTTGTCACAAGTTAGTGGAATATGAGACTTTGTAAGAAAAAAAAAAGAAAAAGAAAAAATCATTTTAAGCTAACTTGTGACAAAAAATAAAAAATTCTAGGAACTCGCCATGCCCCTCACAGAATACCTTGGGGTGTCTTCTTTCCAAAATGGGGTCACTTGTGGGGTAGTTATACTGCCCTGGCATTTTAGGGGCCCTAATGCGTGAGAAGTAGTTTGAAATCCAAATGTGTTAAAAATGCCCTGTGAAATCCTAAAGGTGCTCTTTGGAATGTGGGCCCCTTTGCCCACCTAGGCTGCAAAAAAGTGTCACACATGTGGTATCGCCGTACTCGGAAGAAGTAGGGCAATGTGTTTTGGGGTGTATTTTTACATATACCCATGCTGGGTGAGAGAAATATCTCTCTAAACGTCAACTTTTCCAATTTTTTTATACAAAGTTGTCATTATAGAGAGATATTTCTCTCACCCAGCATGGGTATATGTAAAAAGACATGCCAAAACACATTGCCCTACTTCTCCTGAGTACGGCGATACCACATGTGTGACACTTTTTTGCAGCCTAGATGCGCAAAGGGGCCAAAATTCCTTTTAGGAGGGCATTTTTACACATTTGGATCCCAGACTTCTTCTCACGCTTTAGGGCCCCTAAAATGCCAGGGCAGTATAAATACCCCACATGTGACCCCATTTTGGAAAGAAGACACCCCAAGGTATTCAATGAGGGGCATGGCGAGTTCATAGAAGATTTTTTATTTTTGGGCAATAGTTAGCGGAAATTGTATTTTTTTTGTTTTTTCTCACAAAGTCTCCCTTTCCGCTAACTTGGGACAAAAAGTGTCATGGTCTTACCTTCTTGCTGTTCTCCTTCGTTTGACATGTGCTGGCGGCCATCTTGGTTTCTGGGTTTCTTGTAGCCTCCCACCCTGCGGCTTCTCCTTCCCACTGGGAGGAGCTGGATGCCTAGCTCATATATATAGGAGGTCTGTGGCTTCAGTTCCTTGCTTGGTCCTCCTGTGTTCACATGCTTCTAAGACTGCTGCTGCTTCTGGTTCCTGATCCTGGCCTCGTCTGACTACCCCGCTGGTTCCTGATCCTGGCTTCGTCTGACTACCCCGCTGGTTCCTGATCCTGGCTTCGTCTGACTACCCTTCTGGTTCCTGACCTCTGGCTACGCAAGACCCTGCTTCGGTTTAGCCATCCGTTTGGACTTTTGCTTACAGCTTGATTTTCAATAAAGCCTTCTTATTTCCACTTATCTCTTGTTGTACGTCTGGTTCATGGTTCCATGACAAAAAGTTCAATCTTTCATGGACTCAATATGCCCCTCAGCGAATACCTTGGGGTGTCTTCTTTCCGAAATGGGGTCACATGTGGGGCATTTATACTGCCCTGGCATTTTAGGGGCCCTAAAGCGTGAGAAGAAGTCTGGAATATAAATGTCTAAAAAATTTTACGCATTTGGATTCCGTGAGGGGTATGGTGAGTTCATGTGAGATTTTATTTTTTGACACAAGTTAGTGGAATATGAGACTTTGTAAGAAGAAAAAATAAATAAAAAATTCCACTAACTTGTGCCAAAAAAAAAAAGTCTAAATGGAGCCTTACAGGGGGGTGATCACCCCATATAGACTCCCTGATCACCCCCCTGTCATTGATCACCCCCCCTGTAAGGCTCCATTCAGAGGTCCATATGTGTTTTGCGGATCCACAAAACACATACGGACGTCTGAATGGAGCCTGACGGGGGGGTGATCAATGACAGGGGGTGATCAGGGAGTCTATATGGCGTGATCAGGGGTTAATAAGTGACAGGGGGGGTGTAGTGTAGTGTGGTGCTACTTATTACAGAGCTGCCTGTGTCCTCTGGTGGTTGATCCAAGCAAAAGGGACCACAAGAGGACCAGGTAGCAGGTATATTAGACGCTGTTATCAAAACAGCGTCTAATATACCTGTTAGGGGTTAAAAAAATAAATAAATTGTATCTACAGCCTGCCAGCGAACCATCGCCGCTGGCAGGCTGTAGATCCACTCGCTTACCTGCCGATCCTGTTAATGCGCGTGCCTGTGTGCGCGCGTTCACAGGAAGTCTCGCGATATGACGCGTAGATGCGTGACTCTGCCTGAGACAGCCGTCTCCGGACCACGATCCTGCGTTAGGCGGTTAAATTGCTACCACCACACACAATAGTCCTTAAAAGAACTTTTGGGTCTTTGAAACGTTTAATAAATTGTGATCACAAACTCCCTACACTATCTGTCCCTTCCTAACCGCAGCTCTCCCTGACTCGCAATGAGCCGAACCCAAGTCATCGCATGTTATATTGCCAACATGGCTACTGGCATTACAGTGATGGCAGTACTTACCTGCACGTTTATTGGCTGCTTAGCAGCCGCAAAACATGCGAGGAGGAGACTAGAGCATGGCGCTCGAGCACATGCTGTACTCGGCCGAGTACCGCCATGTGCCGAGCATAGCGATGCTTGAGCCGAACAGGTATTCGGCCGAGCATGCTCGCTCAACACTAGTGTTCAGTGCTGAGACTTTTTTGTATGACCTCTTAAGGCTACATTCACAAGTGAAAAAAAGGCCATAAAAACGGACACACTCAGTTTTTCATGACTATTTTTCAACCATTTTTGCATCCCTTTCTTGGTCGTCTGGACGTTTTGCATTCATTTTTAACGGCCATTATTTGAAGATGGTTTAGATTATTTTTATTTGCTTTTCTTATTTAACTACCAACCCCTGCAGTATACATAATGTCCCCCATAGTGGCCCCCAATAATGTTCCCCAGGGTGGTCCCCATCAGTAATAATTATTAATCATCCACTTGCAAGCGCAGAGACAGACTCTTCATTTGGTGCTAAAGGACCTACACTCTCAGTGGGATGATGTCACCATGAGCTCCTAAGCAATAATACTGATAGAGCATGGTGATGTCATCACGTTGGTAGCACAGATCCTTCAGCACAAAGAGAGACTGCCTTGTGTGTGCAAGCAGATAAGGCAATTAATTTTTATCCCTAAAAGGCCATTTACCACTAGTGTACCCATAATAAACGGCCATTACATGGATGCTCTCCTGTAGAGTGGCCATTAAAAAAGGTCACATTGATTTACATAGGGTCCATCTGGCAGTGAAAACGGCCACAAATAGGACATGTCCCATTTTTCACAAACACTATTCACTGGCCTTAAAAAAAATAAAAAAATAAAAATAAAAAATGGCCACGTGAATAGTGCCATTGACTTCAATTCATTCTAAAAACTGCTGTGTGCCATTTTTCACTGTTGTGTGAATGTAGCCTTATCCTGCAGCCTTTCCCGATTACACAACTATATATAGCGCCAAAGAATAATCCTGTGACCGGAACATCATCACTGCAGCTAGGACACTGTGCACACCGAGGTCTCTCCAAATCTCCGTCCTGTCACCCTCAAGTAAACAAACTGCATGGCCCACACCATAACAGCTTCCTTTTTTCATGCATTTATATTAAAGGAGTTGTCTCATCTGAGAGAATGGCGGCAATTCGCTTGGATATGCCCCTATTGTCTTGTAGGTGCAGGTACCAGCGGTGGGACCTGCACCTATCTCCTAAACGGAGCCCCGAAAGTGGTGGAGGGTGCACTGTGCATGCGCAGCACTGGCTTGGCCATTTCCGTCAGGCGCATAGAAGTGAGTGGGAATGGTGGCCGGTAGGGATCGACCGATTATCGGTTTTACCGATATTATCGGCCGATATTGAGGTTTTTGACTGTTATCGGTATCAGCATCTATTTTGCCGATATTCCGATAGCGTATGGGGAACAAGGATCGCGCTGCTGTCAGCGCTCTCCGTGTTCCCTCAGCAGCACAGGGGAGAAGGAAGCAGTGTCTCCTCCCCCTGTGCTGCTGCTGCCACCAATGAGAGGACATGGGACAAGAGGAGGGGCTATGGCCACTGCGCCACCAATGAAGATAACTGTCTCATTCATTCATATACAGGAGGCGGGAGCTGGCTGCAGAATCACATAGACGGCTCCCGACCTCTATGAGTGGTAGCTGCGATTTGCGGTAGTTAACCCCTCAGGTGCCGCAGATCGCAGCTAACGCTCATGGAGGTCGGGTGCCGGCTATGTGATTCTGCAGCCAGCTTCCGCCTCCTGTATATGAATTCATGAGAGATTTATCTACATTTGTGGCGCAGTGCACCCCCCCACCGAAGCCCCCCAGTATTAATCATTGGTGGCCACAGGGTCCCCTCTCCCCTCCTCCTCCGATCGAAGCCCCAGCAGTGAAACCCTGGGGCTCCGATCGGTTACCATGGCAGCCAGGACGCTATTGAAGCCCTGGCTGCCATGGTAAGCTCCATGCTGCTGTGTGCACAAAGCTCTATCAGGGTGAATAGGACAAGGGTTCTAGTCCCTAAAGGGGCCAAAAGTTAGTAAAAAAAAAAAAACAACTAAAAATATATTAAGAATAAATGAAAAAGAAAGATTTACAAAAAAAAAAACCTACACGTTAACAATAAACATTCATTTTCAGCAGATTTGTGTAGGAATTAAATGTATTTTTTTATGAAAATTCACAGAATATCGGTATAAATTATCGGCTATCGGCCTGAAAGTTCACAAATTATCGGTATCGGCCCTAAAAAAATCAATATAGGTCGATCCCTAGTGGCCGGTCATGCGCAGTGCGCTCCCATTTACTTTTTTGGGGAGAGCACTTGCTGGTGGCTGGATCAGAGTCCTCCAGCCACCACTTTGGCCCGCTCTGTTCTTGATATATGTGGGGGTCCCATCACCCTTTTACATTATAAATTTTCTGACGTTCATTTTTCAGTATAAATAACATATCATCTTTATTCTCTGGGTCAGTACAATTACAGTGATACCAAATACATATAGTTTTTTATGTTTTACTACTTTTTTGCAATAAAACACCTTTTTTTTTTTAGAAAAAAAAAAGAATTTTTTATTTTTGCATTGCCGCTTCCCAAGATCCATCGCTTGTTATTATGTTTATTCGGTGGCAACTAAGAATAAATTAGCAATTCTGTTGAATAAATAAATGATTTTTTTTTTTTTTTTACTTTTTGCCACTTAATAGTCCCACAAGGGGACTATAACAGACAGCTTTTTTATTGCTTTTAAAATGCCATACATTATCCCTATAGTGCAATGCATTTTAATGTCAGTGCTATTCTGACATTGACCAGCAGGCTGCGCCAGAGAGAAAATTACTTAAGCCTGGTCTGGGGCCTACACGAGACCCCAGCCAGCCTTCACACACATCGGCATTTACGGGGTGCCGATGGGAGACAGAGGAAGTCCGCTCCCTCTGTCAGCACTTTACATGCGGCAGGCACCACTGCCCAGATCAGCACTCCTGCCAGTCTGGGCTGTTAGAGCCGGGCCCCCACTCCCCGATGCATGGGGGACCAGTGCAGCACTTAGACTGGGCGCTATAAAAAGCGTGGGCCCATCCTAAGGCTGCTTAGTGACTGCATTAAAAAGGAATATGGGTGGTCACTAAGGGGTTAATAACCCCATTGATAGCATGTCAAGGCGTGTAGGTGAATTTTTTAATGCACGTGTAAGAAATACAGATTTTTAAGAATTTTTAGGAGAATAATGTAAGCCATATATTGTATTGGTATCCTGTTCTCAGCAACTTCCTGGTAATTAGTGCCTATACTTGTCCTCTCAAAGCCAGTGAGCGAGTACTGTCTGTCTGGACAACGGGACATTAGAATCAAAGGTACTGTACTGTCAATTATCGAAAGAATGGAGAGAGAGAGAAAAAACCTGGAGGGTCCAGAGCAAAGACCGGGACTGGAGAGACACGAGAAGACCTCTGTATAGTAACTACACTATACTGTAGAGGGATAGGAATATGTGGTTTAGTTACCATATGGTCTTGGGAGTAACTTTATTATTAGCAGTAATTATTAGTAATTGTTATTGTGTACAAGTCTCTCCCTATGTTTGCTTCTTTATACTTTCATATATACTCATCAATAATAATAATAATAATAATTGTAATATCATTATTCCCACATTGCACAATATATTGATTTTTTTATTCTATTTGTATAGGCAGAATCTTAGAGACCTCTCTGCGATACTTAGTGGTCACTACTCACCTGGGCGGTTATCTGTAGGAATGTCCTCTGTCCTCTGCTCATCACCCCTCACATCTGTCTCTGTAGGAGTAATATTGTTCAGATCTTCACCCGGATTCACAAGCTGTGAAACAAATATTGTAGAAGTCATCAGACGGTTGGAGAAGTCGTGTGGAAGGTTTTATACGACCTGAAAAGATCAGTAATTAGAATGATGACCAAAAATGACCGGACAGCAGGAGTTATCTGACACAAATGTCTGCAGGTCTCCTGTATAAATCCAATCTGATTGCTTCATTATTCCAACCAGTTTACAATGCAGGGAGAGTAGCCCTTATATTCCATCCCTAACATTACATTGTGTGTATATAACATTACATTGTTTGTGCACCTGTTGCCCTTGCTGGCCGCCCCATGGCTGTGAAGCCGGTAAGCCAAAGTTCTTTCGATCCGTGGCTTATTTACCCCCTAGAAATGGGCATAATCATCTGCTCTGCTGCAGCCAATGACTGGATTCAGGGGAAACATGTCCACAAGAGACACATCACCACTAAAGCCAGTCATTGGCTGCAGTAAAGCAGGTGACCATGTCTGTGCCGGCGAGGGAGCAAACAACATTTACTGGAAGATGGACACACAGGAGCTGCACACATAACCAGAGCTAAGGGTAGCAGGTACGTATGACTCTTTCCATAGTAGAGGCTGCGGGCACATGTAAAAAGTTACTTATTCCTGAACAAACCCTTTAATGCCGTCTTCCTGTTCTATCTAGAAGTTTTGGGATGACTGCAGGCATGAAGATACTGTACCTAGTATAAGGGACAGCGGAGAACACAGGAGAGGTGAGAACTGATTATCTGTCACCACTAGAACACCCTGCTTATCGTAAAAGGACAGGAGAAGTGCAAACTGATTACGATTATATTATAGGATTATTATTACTATTATTACTACCTTCCAAAAGCCACTGTACGTTTTTTTAACAAACGCTGCACTTCTAGATTTATCGCATGCATCATTCAGGGAGCAGGTGTTATTTCTCCCAAACACAAAGCAGACACAATGTTCCTGCAATTGTCTCTGACCACCTTGCCCAGTTGGAGTTAGGTGAGGAGACAGCCAGCGTGGTTGTTTGCTGCTTGATGCACTTTAGAAAGTATTTGGCTATGTGGCTACTATCACCCAGGGAGATCAGCTCTAAAACGGCATGGCACAGCTTCACAGGATAGGGAGAAGGGGGAGTGGGAGCGATGTTCTGCCCTGCTTCTGTTTGGGACAGAAGGATATCCATGGAGGAGGCCGATAAGTGCCTGGTGTCGGAACAAACATGGAGGTGTCAATAGGACCTGGCCTTCTTGCTACAGTGCTGCCTCGCTGCAAAAAACATTAATAATGGGCTGTGAAAGGCATGAACTGTTCCAGTCCGTAACCGTTGCTCCAGGTGTCCATTGTGTGCACCTTGCTGCACAGCTAGAATTGCAAGGAGTGGCCTACATTCACCGCCACTTGAGAGTACAAAGCAGGGATGGCCTTTTTTGAAAAATACCAGCTACTGTATATAACTTCTAGTGAGGCTGAGCACATGCCATTAGCCCCCTAAAGGCAACAGAATCCACAAAGTGGTACCACAGACACTGCACCACCAGCAACTTGTGCAAGCAGAGTTGTTTCTTGGCCTCACATTCCATTATCGATGGCTAATGGTGGGACAGAATAGGAGGAAACAGTCTGAGCAGGAGAAGCATTAACTGATGAGGACTTGGACACAGTACTGCACGTGGATGCCGCCTGGCTGCCACAAAGAAGACCGGGAGAAGGAGGAATCTCTTGTTGTGGTAGCTGGCAGACACCTCTGTCACTCCCATGGCTTATTGTAATCGGGCAGGTCTCGCACAGGGCATTGCTTTTGTTTTCCAGCACCGTGGAGAAGAACTGCCAGACAGGAGATACTTGCACACTCCACACAGAGCTAGCTGCAGCCGAGCTTGTTTTAGGTCTGGCACGTTTTCAGCCTGCGACCACAGTATCATCAGCATCACCAGTTCACAAGCTGACAATACTAGAAGCAGATCTGGCCCTGGCAGGTTTTGGGAGGTTCTAACTGTATGTTGCCTTCACTCTGTATTGCTGCCACCACCCTCTTCCTCTGATGTTACCTTCTTCTCAGCACCCTAATCTAGCTCCAACACACAATCATTGTAATAGTCCTCAACCTCCCAACCATGAAAACTGATATATCATCATGGGCTTCCTAGCCCCTTCCAGATTACCTGCTTTATACTTGCCTTGAGTTCCACTGCTGCTACCACTGCCCCTACCACCACCAGTGCAGCTATAGGTGCCACTACTCCTACCACCACAAGCACAGCTATGCATGGGGTGCCCCTCCTCCCCCGAATCTCCTGCTCATGGTAGTCTAAACGCTGAGCCAAGCAGTCCACAATTCCATCCTCCGTGTTCTTAATAATATTAGGAGCCAAGGAGAACTGTGGCCAACTACTACAACTCCTGGCAGGTACTGATACTGCTGGTACTCCATAAATTCTGACTCTGGGAGGACGAGGCATGGGAATTTCGTTTTGCACTCTTACATTTCTCAGACATTGGAGGCTGTTCTCGGAACTGCCTGCTCCCGGTGACTGCATGTGTTTCAGAGTGGCTCGCGGCGCAGGCACAGGTAAGGACTTACCTCTGCAGCGCCGGACTTGTGAGTGAAGATGGCAGATCGCAAGTGTTCGTTGGCGAACACTGCGAACTGGCCATCACTAGTCCCTGATAGCCGAGCCTCTGCTGTATCCGCAGGCATCGCTGTAAAAGCTGATGCTGGCGAATTAACCGCTTTTATGCCTTGGTCCGCGCTGACTACGACCTAGAAGGGGTTTGTGTCGGGTGAGGGAGCGCTTAGAGTCCCCGCACTGCTGTGGCGAGGACCCGATGTGTGAGAAGGCAGCCCGATGCCATGCAGAGGATGCCCAATGCCTTGCACGGCATCGGGACCTGCCTTCTATGGGTGCCCAGGAGATCCAGCCTCAGGCCAGTCTCCTAGGCAACCTGTTAGTGTATGACTCCAGTATCCAAGTAGTGTGAAATCCAGCAACAGGCAATGCATTACAATACAAATGTATTGTAATGCATTGCAGAGGGGATCAGACCCCTAAAAGTGAAAGTCAGAAATAAAGTAAAGAAAAAAAAAATGTAAAAAAAGAAAGTGTTTTTAATTTTAAAAAATTGTTTTTAAGTAAAAATAAATAAAAATGCCCCTTTCCCCCCTTTTTTTTTTTCTTATAAAAAAAAAAAACAAAAAAAAACAAAAAACAAAACACACATATTAGGTATTACCGCATCCGTAATGACCGGCTCTATAAATATATCACATGATCCACCCTGTTCGATAAACACCATAAAGATAAATAAATAAAAACGGTGTAAAAAAAAAGCCATTTTTGTCACCTTATATCACAAAAAGTGCAATACCAAGCAATCAAAAAGGCTTATGCCCCACAAAATGATATCAATAAAACAGTCCCCTCATCCTGCGAACATGGAGACACTAAAACATCATTATTTCAGTTTCGTAAATACTTAGTGTGTAAAACTTAAATAAATAAGAAAAAGTAAACATATTAGGTATCGCCACGTCTGTAACAATCTGCTCTATAAAAATTATCACATGATCTAACCCCTCAAGTAAACGCTTTTAAAATAAATAAAAACTGCACTAAAACAACCAATTTTTTTTGTCACCTTGCCCCCTAAAGTGTAATAATGAATGATCAAAAAATCATATGTACCCAAAAATGGTACCAATAAAAATGTCAACTCTTCCTGCAAAAAATGAGCCCCTGCACAAGATGATCGGCAGAAAAAATAAAATAAAATAGGGCGTTCAGAAAATGGAGACACAAAAACATTTTTTTTTTCTTTTTCAAAAATGCATTATTATGTAAAACTGAAACAAACAAAGTAGACATATTTGATATCATTGCGTCCGTAACAACCTGCTCTATAAAAATAAGACATGATCTAACCTGTCAGATGAATGTTGTAAAATATAAAAACGGTGCCAAAACATCAATTTTTTGGTTACCTTGCCTCACAAAAAACGTAATATAGAGCAATTAAAAATCATATGTACCCCAAAATAGTACCAATAAAACTGGCACCTTATCCCCTAGTTTCTAAAATGGGGTGCACTTTTTTGGAGTTTCTACTCTAGGGGTGCATCAGGGGGGCTTCAAATGGGACATGGTGTAAATAAACCAGTTCAGCTAAATCTGCCTTCCAAAAACCATATGGCGTTCCTTTTCTTCTGCGCCCTGCCGTGTAAAATCTGCCAAATCTGAAATTTCTTCTCCATTTTCCATTAATTCTTGTGGAACACCTAAAGGGTTAACAAAGTTTGTAAAATCTGTTTTGAATACCTTGAGGGGTGTAGTTTCTAGAATAGGGTCATTTTTGGGTGGTTTATATTATATAAGCCTCACAAAGTGACTTCAGACCTGAACTGGTCCTTAAAAAGTGGTTTTGGAAATTTTCAGAAAAATTTCAAGATTTGCTTCTAAACTTCTAAGCCTTCTAACGTCCCTCAAAAAATAAAATGCAATTCTCAAAATGATCCAAACATAAAGTAGACATATGGGGAATGTAACGTAATAACGATCATATGAGGTATCACTATCTATTATAAAGGTAGAGACATTGAAATTTGAAAATTTGTGAAGTTTTCAAAATTTTGGGTAAATTTTGGATTTTTTTTTTTACAAAAACGGTAAAAAGGTGAAATATATTGACTCAAATTTATGACCATCATGAAGTACAATGTGTCACGAGAAAACAATCTCAGAATGGCTTGGATAAGTAAAAGTGTTCCAAAGTTATTACCACATAAAGTGACACATGACAAATGGTGGGCAGAAGGGCAAAAACTGGCCCGGGGTAGAAGGGGTTAAAGAAAGTGGCACAATTAAATGTCTCTCCACTTCTACAAGGTTCAGACTCTAGTGTAATGGATAATGTAGAGATGAGATCTTCAGCAGCATGATATGTTTAGGGACATACAGAAGACAAGGAGGAGTAGCTGGTGGGGAGGGAGCTCTCCAGAGGGATCTGATAAATGATGCTGTAATCTTGTAGATCACAGGATGTCGGCCACACAGGAGAGAGACAGCAAGCCTCAGACTGGAGGTCAGACTAGAGATCACATGACCAGGTATCCATAATCAAAGGTTCAAAATGGATGGATGCATCTGAGCAGCTAGAAAATTGTTGGAGAGTTAGAATTATATGTGCTGATGAAAATAACCCTATATAGCTTTTCCAATAATCAACTTCCAATATTATCAGGGGTGTAGCTGTAAGGCAGGGGTGGGGAACCTCTGGCCTGCGGGATCATTTCATGTGGCCCCCGGCCCCCTGCCAGAACATATTGTGAAAATGCTAATGACCACTTCCATTAAGGAAGCAGTCATTAGCATGCAGGAGGCACGGGAAGGTGAGAACAGCACATTGCTACCTGTACTCACCTTCCCTGGTCTTCTTCCGGCCCCACGCTGTGTCCTGACACGTACAGTGCCAGGACGTAGTGCATGTAGATGCAGACTATGACCTGACGCTGTGCGCTGTCAGGTCACAGTAGAGCGTGGCGGGAAGAAGACCAGGGAGGGTAAGTGAATCTGCCAAGTGGCAGCGCCATCCGGAGCTCGAGAGGCAATTTTATGTTTTTTATTTATTTTAAATGTCTGATCTAATGCTGGGAATGGCCTGAAGAGGGTCTGATCTGAGGCTGATGTAGTCTGGGGGGGTCTGATAGGAGGGTGATTTGAAGCTGATGGAGGTGGGGGGCAGATCTGAGGCTGAGAAAGGGACAAAGGCAGGGAGATTTGCGAAGAAAGAGGCAGGGACAGTGGCAGGGAGAGCGAAAGCTGGGTGAACCCTTCTCTGGACCTATCTGGGTTTAGCTTGGCTGCCATTATGCCAAATAAAGAACTAAATATATAACAGTCTCAACTTAAAAATTAGACTGCTATATGTGTTCAAAATGGCGCCTGTACTACTTGTAATATATAGAGCAGGCGCCATTTTGTGCTGCAAATATATAGCGCTCTAGATTTTTTTTTAATTGAAGCGCAATTTCTGTAACTTACCCCTAAGTCAGTTCTATCTTTGACCAAATATAGCTGTCAAATTTTTAAGTTGAGAATTGTTTATGGCCCCCGAACAATGTTACAAATATCCAAATGGCCCTCGGCAGCAAAAAGGTTCCCCGCCCCTGCTATAAGGGGTGCAGTCGCTACTGGGCCTAGGAGCATGAGGGAGCCCAAAGACCCCTGTGCCACATAAGAAGACACCCGTACTATACAAAGTTCATGAAGGTCAAGTTACATCTCTGGCTGGAGGGAAGGGGTAAGGTCAAGAATTTGGCTTGGGGCAGGGGATGCAGTTTCAATTTTCGCCTCAAGCAGCACGAAGGCTATGTGCTTCCCTGCCCCTGGCCACAAAGCACTGAGGGAAGGGGGTCAAAGCTGAACTCTTGCACCAGGGCACTTGAGCCTTTAGCTACGCCCCTGAATATTATATTATACTCTATGCAAGTAAGAAGGATGACTTGTATCTACATGTGCTAGAATAGAATCCGTGGTATGATCTTGGTACTGCCATTCTGACAGTAAGGAGACACCAGGAGACTGCAGCCTAGACTACAAAACCTTTGAAGATAATGATGCATTTATCTCCTAATGTTCATGTTCAAGCTGACAATCCGGGCACAACTTTGGTTGACTATTTGTAGTATTGCATGGTCCCGGCCTATGACCTCTCAGAAAACTGTTGTGCCACTCTTGTGCAACCACAAAAGATCTGCAGCAATTGACAGAAAAGGCCATCTAAAAAGTCTATACAGGCAGAAAATAGTGAGAAGATCCAGACAACATGTAACGTCTATGGTCAGCTGTAATCCTGCCGTCTCCATCTTTCTCATTATACAAGGATAAAACATATAATACTGGTGGATAAAACAATACTGAAGACAAGATCTTCACAGTCTTCTACAGATCATAGGGAATATTTCATTAGAACTTATCTCCATCTACCTGATCGTCCTGTGGGACATAATGATGTTCTTCTGAACCGTCCTGTGGAAGAAGAGAACTGGGACATCTCTCCAGTGTTCTTATCTCTTCCTTATCTGTAGGAAACACATCCAGTGACTGTATTCATTCCTTACATACAGATAATGAGAGGACATGTGTATTTAGTCATGTCTATTACCTGGTGATATGAGGGGCTTGTGATCCTCCATCATGCTGCCCTTATATCCATCTACCTCATCATCCTGTGGGACATAGTGATGTTCTTCTGAATTATCTTGTGGAAGAAGAGGACTGGGACATCTCTCGGTTGTTGTTCTCTCTTCCTTAACTGTAGGTGTTTCAGAATCAGGATTAGATCGGATGGTCAGCCATGTTGTCTTAGTTATACATCTTAGGTCACATTTATTAAGACCGATGTTTTAAATGGAGGTCTTAAAGCCCTAAGCTGGTGGTGGTTCCGCTGAAGTTATGAAGAGGCGCAGGCAGTAATCGAAAATGTTATGATGGAATGGTTACCTTTAGAAAGTAGATAATATTTGCACTAGAAGTGCAAGCCTTGGCCAAGATAAATGTATTTGTCTATTAAAACAAACCATTTGCATGTTTATGATCAGGATCGATCCTCGGTGTTGGACCAGTGATAAGTGAAAGAGACAATCTTGGTTTTATGGACCATGGGGCTCTTTGGAAAAGGAGATCTTTGTATAACTTACTAGTAAAATCTCTTTCTCGCTCTTCATTGGGGAACACAGGAACCGTGGTATAGCTATGTCCTCTAGGAGGCGTTGACACTAGATAAAGCTGCGAGCCCCTCCCACGGCAGCTATACCCCCTCCAGCCTGAAGACAGATTCAGTTTGTGTACAAGCAGTAGGAGAGGCAAGTTAACCAACGAAAAAAAGTGGAACACCAACAATGCCAAGGAACCAACCACGGGGTTCTAACCAGCACTGCCGCAACTGTGGTCGAACAACAATACTGGGTGGGTGCTGTGTCCGCCAATGAAGAGCGAGAAAGAGATTTTACTGGTAAGTTACACAAAAATCTCCTTTTCTCGCCCATATTCATTGGGGGACACAGGAACCGTGGGATGTCCAAAAGCAGTCCACAGGGAGGGAAAACCACAGACCCATGGAAGCAAGCGTTCCTGCAGGCATCTAAGAACTGCCGCCTGAAGACCAAGCGGCACAAGGCAGCGTCCACAGATGCATAAGTATGCACCTGGTAAAATTTGTGAATGTGTGTAAGGAGGACCAAGTAGCTGCCGTACACAACTGTGCAGCTGAAGCGCGATTCCTCCGAGCCCAAGATGCGCCCACCGCTCTGGTGGAGTGAGTCGTGCCACGGTAAGCCTCCGCAATTGCAGATCGAATCCAACATGCGATTGCCACCTTGGAGGCCCCCAATCCCTTGCGAGGACCCTCCGGAATGACAAAAGGGGGTCCGTACAACGGAAGGGACCGGAGGCTGCTAAATAGATATTCAGAGCACTGACAACCTCCAAATGGTGAAACTCCTTTTCCTTAGGGTGTGAAGGAGAGGGACACAGTGAGGGAAGGACAATTTCCTCGTTAAAATGGAATGAAGCGACCACCTTCGGATGGAAAAAAGGGACAGGCCGGAGAACCACTCTGTCCCTATGATAAATAGGAAGGGTTCTCTGCAAGAGAGCGCCGCCAACCTGGACACCCATCTGATGGAAGTGATAGCGACCAGAAAAAAAATATAACTTCCAGGACAGGAGTCGGAGAGAAATCTCCCGCATGGGCTCAAGGAGGGGGGGGGGGGTGTAAGCCTGGAGCGCTGGACTAAATTCAGATCCCAAAGCGGTAAAGGAGGACGGTACGGAGGAACCGTATGTGCCACGCGCCCTGAAGAAAAATCCTTACAGAGGGCGCTGGAAAAGGATAGAAAAGCGCCAAAATCTAACCCTTCAAAGAACTAAGGACCAAACCAAGGTCCAACCAAAAAAACAAACAAAGTGGTGGAATAATTCGGTCTTCACACAACCCAGGAATAGAGATGAGCGAACTTCTGTTTTAAGTTCGGCGTCTAAAGTTCGGCTTCCGGTTAGCGGAGAATCCCGATATGGTTCCCGATATGGATTCCGACTTCCGTTGTGGTCCGTGGTAGCGGAATCAATAATCGGCCATTATTGATTCCGCTACCACGGACAACAACGGAAGTCGGAATCCATATCGGGAACCATATCGGGATTCTCCGCTAACCGGAAGCCGAACTTTAGACGCCGAACTTAAAACAGAAGTTCGCTCATCACTGCCCAGGAAGGATCTCCAGGTCCTGGAAAAGATCCTGAAAGACGCAGGCTTCCTGGCCTAATTTATAGTGCGTGTTAGAATGGCGGTTTCAAAGGCCACGCCGTCAAACAAAGAGATCTTAAATGCTGATGGATGACCGGTCCCTGAGAAGAAGGTAATCTCTGAGCGGCAGTGACAGAGGGACGTCTCCTAGAAGGAGAACGAGGTCAGCATACCACACATGACGGGGCCAATCTGGAGCGATTAGGATTGTCGGAATGCCCTCCATCCTGATCTTCCGTAGAACCCTGGGTAGGAGGGGGAAGGGGGAAAACACGTAAGGAGGGAGAATTCCTGTCAAGGAGATATCAGGGCGACCACTACGCATGCTTCCGGATCTCTTGCTCGGGAGAGAAAGTTGAGAATCTGTTGTGTAGATACCGCTAGCACACCCAGGACCAATGGAAGGATTCCCTGGAGAAGGAGGGATGTGGTGGGCGCCACAGCCCACCAGTCGGGACCGGAGCGCCAACAAACAAATACCCCGTGCAAGGCAGATGAGAGAAAAGTAGTAACGTAGGAGCTACCAAGTCTTGTGGGGTGACTATGAACCATGTGCCAGAGGAGGAAAAAGACAGGAGAAGAACAGACTAGGTCTGAGCCCATTCCCCATCCGAGACTGGCGCTATACAGAAGTAGCCGAGGATTAAGTGGCTGCGCAAAAAACTCTGGCTGATGGGGGAGTCACACTGTATTGCTAGCCCCATATCGCAGCAGAGGAGGGGCCACCCGCAGAGGCCGCCAAATTCAGTGCTAGAAGAGTCCACCATCTGACGAATGAGCTGTGCAGTAAGAACTGAAGTATGCAGTGGTAACATAAATACCACTCTCACAGTAGTAACCAGCGCTTGCCCCGTCAGCGCAAACTGAGGGGGAGCCCTGAGACTATCCGTAGAAGCCACGTACTATACTGCCCCAGTTAAGTAGAGCTAACTTAAAAACTCTACCTGGAAGGGCACTGAACAGGAGCAACAACCAAGTTAGCGCCAAGGTAGGACCCCTACCTGAGCGGGATGCCCCACTGCAGCGACCACGTACACGAGCACAGCGAAAAGGCTGCACCTGTGTAGGGGAACACGCTGTAGTAGCTAAACCAGAGGGCCAGCATAACTACTTTCCCAGAGAAGAAGGAGTGGTGGATAGAGAATACAGAGTCAATGAAACACTCGACTCGCTGGAACGTACTCACCATATATGTGCAATGGAGTACGCACTACGCATTGATGCGGACAATATCTTGACCAACTGGAACGGTGGAGGCCCATGGAGATGGGGGGGTTCTCTAGGACACATAAGTGATGCTAGGCAAACCCCTTGAGAAGACAGAGGATGTTATAAGCATGTCCAAAACCAGCGCCAAAAGAAAAGAAGGAATAGCCACCGTATCCACTGGCGGCACCCATATACCACTAGAGTAAGTGTACCGGGCAACCGCGGCACCGTCTGTTGCCATGCCTCCTTGTGTCAGTCAGTGGTAGGGAACACTCCACCATGATGGGAGTCATTGCGCCACCTATGGAAGGGGTTAATGCATACGGCAGGTACTGAACCCAGTGGTAGGGAACACTCCACCATGATGGGGGTTAATGCCCACGGCGGGAACTAGTGCATATGGCGAGTCCTGGACCCCGTGGGAGTGCAATTATTGCACCTCAGTAATGGAGTAATGCATACAGCACACATTGTAACCAGTGACAATGTCATCGTGCCACCTAAGAAAGGGGCTAATGCATGCGGCAGGTACTGAACCCAGTGGAGATGTAATTCCGCCACCTACTAAAGGGGGATGTATACGCCCGGCACTGAACCCAGTGTGATTGTACTTAGTCCACCTATGGCAGGGGACAACGTATAAGGCAAGTACAGTATTGCAATTACTCCGCCTATGGAAGGGGGCAATGCATACGACCGCGGATATAAGCTTTGGTGATTGCTTCGGATTCATGTCAGGGCCTGAATCAGTAATTCCCCCTCCCCTCGGGCTGACCCTCTCCGGGTGACTCAGGGAGGAAGGGTGGGGGTGCGGAGACGACCTAGGAATCCTTCAGGGGTCCTTCACTGTATTGCGCAGGAGCATACAGAATTATCAACCAAGCGGCCCAGTAGGGCGGATTGCGACTATGACAGGTCCTCCTCTGACCGGAACAGGGCACAGGCCCAGTCTGTTACCGCATGGCTATGATGTGTGCTGAGGGGGCCGGGGCCCATATTGAATGCTTTTTTTTTTTTTTTTTTCCATACGACTGAGATAAGCGGTATGAAGGGTTAATTCTTGATATCAAGCCACTGCACTGCCTTCTAACCCCTTGACACCCCGGTGCCGGCCTAAAAGAAATAGCTGGCCAGGAAGGCTTAAGTGCCTAGAAGACCAGGGCGGTGTTCAGCTAGCTTCTGGGGAGGGAACAGCCAGGCGGGAGGGTCTTCTTCTTGGCGGACCTAGGTGACCCCTTGGCTGGCGGGAAGCAGGGGAGCTGGGCTGCCCTGGATCCTCCTTTTGCTTCTGTGGGGAGGTCGAGCAGTGAGGGACTCCAACACTGGCCTCTCTCCCCGAGATAACAGAGAGGCTAGGCGACTGTTTCCCAAACCTAAAAAGGGAAAAAGTCAAAATAAAAAAGAAGAATCGACTAAGTAAGCCGCCCTGCATAAGACAGGGAGGTCTTGCCTCCTTGACACTAAGCTATAACTGAAGCTCGCTCTCCAGGCTCGAGGGGGTATAGCTGCCGGGGGAGGAGCTAACAGCTTTTACTAGTGTCAATGCCTCCTAGAGGACATAGCTATACCCACGGTTCCTGTGTCCCCCAATGAATATGGGCGAGAAAGAACAATGGAGATTGGTACATGAATTGGAGAGGATTAATAGAAGGCCCCAGGAACAAGTTATTTATGCAACAAGAGATCGGGATAAGGAACTTTTATTTTATTTTTTTTTATTTTTTTTGTAAATTCTTTATTTAGGTTTTCATTTTCATTTTCATTTCCATTTCCAAGTACCATGTATCAGTGCAGTCATGCAACAGAGAATGACCGATATCACAGAATAAAATGAAATTGAATCAAATGACAACTTGTAAGCGAAGAGGTCAAGAACCCAATGGGATACTACAACATCAAATGTGAAACAATATGAGCAAGCTAGGTCACAGACAGACAAATGATGCAAATGAGAAAAAAGAAAAGAAAAAGAACAAAGGGGGGGAAAAAGATGAAGTAATTAAAGAAAAGGAAAAAAGAAAAAAGGAAAGGGGGGGGGGGAGGGAAAGGGGGAGCGGAAAGGCAACAACAGACCTCACTCTCACGGCTGTGCTAGAAGCGACCTGCATTCCGCTGAATCATAGAACTCCATCCAATGGCTCCAAGTTTTAGTAAACCTCTTCTCAGTACGCCTTAATGTAGAGGTGAGATCTTCCATTCTCATGGTCTCCTGGATTTTGTTGATCCACGTGGACACAGAGGGAACAGTTGGTTGCCTCCAGAGAGACGGAATACAGGCTCTTGCAGCGTTCACCAGATGTCTAACCACAGACCTTTTGTAGGAGGAGAGAGGAATCTCGCACTGATGGAGTAGGAAGAACCCCGGTGTTTTAGGGAGGGTATATGTGGTGAATTTAGATGTAATCGACCAGACCGAGTCCCAAAAACCAGAGAGACTAGGACAGCTCCAGAATGTGTGTAGGATAGTGCCTCTCTCCGAGCCACAACGCCAGCATAAAGGCGAGGTATGCGGGAAAATGGAGTGGAGTCTAGTAGGGACCCTATACCAACGGGACATCAGTTTGAAACCAGCCTCCTGAACATTGCTGGCAATAGAAGTTTTATGAACGCATGTGTACAGCCTGAGTCTCTGTTCCGATGTAAGTGTGGAATCTATATCCGCTTCCCATTGGGAGACAAAGTTAGGAGGGGGTTGATTGGCCGGATTGAGTAGTAGGTAGTACATTCGAGAGAGGGTGCGGCGAGACACACCTGATTGGTCACACAGAAACTCAAAGTCAGTTTTTTCACGGACATAGGACTCTGCCGGAAGGAGGGTAGCCATGAAGTGTTTAAGCTGACGAGACTGCCAGGGGTTAATGGCAGGGATACCCGACATCTCCGAGACTTGTTGGGGGGAAAGCCACGAATTCAAGGCGATCAAATGATGGGCCCTGAATTTGTTGCAGTTTACCAAAGTTCGAAAGGGACCATGTTCCAACCCCGGGGGGAATTGTGGATTACCCAAAAGAGGGAACATAGGAGAGGGGGAAGGAGAGATGTTGGGGTGGTTCTGAATGGAGGAGAAGACCTTCAGTGAGGGACCTATGGTTGGGTGTAAACGAGCATCAAGCGGAACATAGGTGCCTAACCATGGGGTAGCAGGCAAAGGAGTGGAAAGAAATGATTGTTCGACCGAGATCCATTGTTTATAGGCTTTGTGTCTACACCAGTCCACAATTCTGAGGAGGTGAGATGCTCTGTGGTATGAAATAAAGTCAGGGAGCCCTAGTCCACCTTCCAGTTTAGGCCGGAAAAGTATCGACCTAGCAATCCTGGACGGCTTGCCAGCCCAGATAAATTGAGACAATATCTTCAAGAGATTGTGAAAAAAGAGTCTAGGAATATGGACCGGGAGGGCTTGAAAGAAGTAGAGGATTTTTGGTAAAATGTTCATTTTAAAGATAGAAATCCTACCAAACCAAGAAAACGTGCCTTTATGCCACCTATCTAGGTCAGACTTTATGGCCTGGAGAAGAGGCGGGTAGTTAACCTGGTAAAGGTCAGAGAGTGAGGGGGTCAAGAATATTCCAAGGTACTTTAGAGACGAGCGAGCCCATCTAAAGGGGAAGCTCTCGGCAATCGACATGACCGTGGCAGACGTGAGATTAATGTTTAAGGCTTCTGATTTCTGATAATTAATCTTAAAGTTCGAAAGGTGGGCGTATATTTTGAGCTCCCTCATCAGGTTTGGGATGGTTACCCTCGGTTTGGATAGGAAAAATAGAAGATCATCAGCGTAGGCTGCGACTTTATGTGAGGTCCCAAGTATCTGTAAACCAGCAATATCGGGGTTCCCCCTAATGTGACATAGGAGCGGTTCTAGGCAGAGAACAAATATTAGAGGGGAAAGGGGGCAACCCTGTCTCGTTCCATTGTGGATGGATAGGGGCGAGGAAAATTGGCCATTCACTTTGACAACTGCCGTGGGGTTGGAGTAAAGATTAATAATTCTGGACATCATCTTCTCACCTAGTCCAATATGACGAAGGGTTGCAAACATGAATTTCCAATTAACCCTGTCAAAAGCCTTTTCGGCATCAGTTGACAGGAGTAATGACGGGGTCTTAGAAGTAACAGCCTGGTAAATCATGTTTATAGCTCTCGTCGTATTGTCCCGGGCCTCCCTCAAGGGTAAAAACCCAGTTTGGTCTAGGTGGATTAATTTTTGGAGATGAGGCAGGAGGCGTGAAGCAAGTATTTTCGAGAACAGTTTGAGGTCCACATTAATGAGAGAGATGGGACGGTAGCTGTGGCATTGTGTCGGATCCTTCCCTTCCTTGGGGACGACTGTAATGTGTGCTCTAAGGGTATCATTAGGGAGAGAACGGGTCGCATCAAATGAGTTAAAGGCAGCTAAAAAATGAGTGGATAAAACGTCCCCAAATTGTTTATAGTAGGGTAGCGTGAGTCCATCTGGACCAGGAGCCTTCCCCGCTTGGGAATCTTTAATAGCAGCCTGTAACTCAGTCAATGATATGGGGGACTCTAGTGTCGAAATGGCCTCCGGGGGGAGAGAAGCAAGGCCCGCGGACTCTAGGTAAGTCCTCAACGAGGGCATTGATTCCTGGACGGTAGGCTGATGAGAGTCCTCCAAGTTATACAATGTGTGATAGTAAGATCTAAAAGCTTCAGTTATTTCCCTCGGAAGGGAGACCTTAGAGCCAGATGAAGTAGACACATGTGGAACGTAAGAGCAAAGCCTTGTTTTCCGAAGAGCCCGGGCCAGGGTTCTACCCGGTTTATTCCCATGTTCGTAATAGTGTCTACGGCATTTGACCAAGGTCGCTTTTGCTCTTGAGAGGCAAAGAGAGCGAACCTGGTCTCGGAGTTGTGTGAGCTCGGCACCCAACTGCAAGTCCAGGGTCTGCTTGTGTTGCTGCTCTAATACGTGGATGCGTGAAAGGAGGGAAGTTATTTTTGCTGCTCTTTCCTTTTTTAACTGAGAACCTAGTTTTATAAAGGAACCTCGAATAAAGCATTTGTGGGCCTCCCAAATATTAAGGGGATCACTCTCTGGAACCACGTTAGTCTCGAAATACTCAGCCAGGTCCTTCCTTATTTCAGAAGAGACCTGTAAGTCTTGTAGAAGCGAGTCATTTAATTGCCAATGCCAGGCTCTGGCTTGGTGGGATGAAAAAGTGAGCGATATGGAGATCAGGGCGTGATCCGAAAAGGTTATTGGGTCGATCTCCGCCCTAGTGAGGAGGTCCAGCCTAGCGTGGTTCAGAAGGAAATAATCCAACCTGGAGTAGGAATTGTGAGGGTGAGAAAAAAAGGTATAGTCTCGAGATGTCGGGTACAAAATGCGCCATGGGTCTGTAAGTTGCTGTGAGAAAAGGAGCTCTTTAAGCTTGGAAGTGGTGGAGTGGGGGTAAGAAACTTGACCCTTGGAGGAGTCCAGGCGAGGATCCAAAACGATGTTAAGGTCACCTCCGAGAATCAAGAGGCCCTCAGTGAAATCCTCCAAGGCTCTAAAGGTCTTGGACAGGAAACTAACCTGGCCTGTGTTAGGGGCATAAACGGACGCCAATGTAACTAAAGTCCCAGCCAACCTTCCCTTTACAAACAGGTACCTACCAGCTCCATCAGTGCGAGAATCAATCCGGTCCCAGGAGATTGCGTTGGAGACAAGGATTGAGACTCCTTTCGTCTTAGAGTCAGGGTCCGAACTGTGGTAAACATGAGGGAAGCGTCTATCGCAGAGTCGTGGAGTAGAAGAGGAGCGGAAATGAGTTTCCTGTACAAACGCCACGTGAGCTCTTTTTCTCCAAAGGAGACGCAGGAGAGAAGATCTCTTTTCTGGCAGGTTCAAACCCTGTACATTAAGGGAGACTAAAAGAATATCAGACATGACGAATAACAAGTCCTACAGAGCACAATGAACACAATACCTTCGTGAGAGAGAAGTGAGCTGTCAAGGGAAAGGGAGGGAAAAGGGAATAGGGAAGGAAAGATAAAAGGAAAGAGAAGAGAAAGAAGAATGGACGGGTTCTAACTATAAGCAGTAGCACCTGCTATAACAATAGTAACTGTGAGAGGCCTATCCAAACAGTACTAAGGAAAGGACCCACAGTGCCCTAGTTGGGGAAGTAGAACGGATGGCGCTTGGGGAAAAGATGAAACCTAATCATAAGGAGAACACCTAGTGACCTAAACATGAGGCGGAACACATTGCACCTGGGAGACCCCTTCCTAAAATGTAGAGTGGCATGGACAGGGAAAAGGGGAGAGGACAGATGCATAATATTACTCCTACAAGACAGGTAAGAGGAAGAGAGCACAGGGAGATGACATAGAGGCAAAACAAAAATCCAAGCCGCAAGACTGTAAACAACATCTGGACCCGAAGGGACACGGAATGGAGGTCATCATAGTCCCAGACAAGAATCCAGGTGGGAAAGATTGGTGGAACGGCTCAGGAACAGAAACATGAATAACTGTCTAGTGAAGACCCGCTCAACAAGACAGGCAGAAGGTCTCCGTAGTAGGGATCAAGATGAAGGATCAGCGGGGAGACGGTGGTAGGCGCCGTGGAGGCTGGTAGCGGGGCCTGGAAAGGTGACCGCGGAGGGAGCCGGAACGGCCAGGAGATATGCGCCTCGAGAAAGGAGATGCTGATCGTCTTGGAAAATCCGGACCTTGAGGCAAATCCTGTAGAAAGGAGGGTAGTGTCCAATCTGGAACCGGGAACGGACGGATGTCAAGGAATCTGAATAAATCCTGAAGGTCAGCCGGAGAGCGGACTTGCATAGATTGACCGTCGGGATATCTGACAATGATGTGAAACGGGTGACCCCAACGATATGATGCTCCTGCTTCTTTGATTGCTTCTAGCAGAGGCCTCACTATTCTCCGCATAGATAGGGTTAGGCGAGAAACGTCAGGCAATACAGTAATCGGAATGTCTTTATAGAAAAGGTCCTTCTTCTCCCAGGCTTTGCGCAGGATACGCTCCTTTACAACATAAAAGTGTACCCGGCAGATCACGTGGCCTATCCACGTCCCGATTTCTGGGTCCGGCAGTTCTGTGAACTCTGTCAAGTTCGATTTGCGTTTGAGGAGGATCGTCCAGGATTGAATTGAAAATGTCGACCACGACAGAGTGTAGCTGATCGTTGGGGACCGATTCCGGGATATTACGGATCTTAAGGTTGTTTCGACGGCCCCTATTCTCCACGTCGTCAAGGTGTAACGAAAAGTCCTGCAGTTGAGAGGTATGTGCAGACATGACCGCAGAGTGAGAATGAACCACAGCGGCTGTAGCTGCATGATCGCGTTCTAGCGAGGACAGACGGTCGTCCAGTTGTTGAACCTCCGTGCGGACTGCCTGCAGGGCCTGGGCTTGCTTGGCCTCAATGCGAGACACTTGTACCTCCAGATCGGATTTCGTGGGTAACGCCCGCACCATCTCCCATAGTTCTGCCAGCGTGCGGTCAATGGAGGAAGGGGGAGGGGGGAGCCCCTGAGACTCTTCTGGATGCTGTGTCAGCGAGGAAGAGAAGATAGCCGGTATATCTTGACTGGGGGACTGAGTAGCAGGGGCAGGTAACACGTGGCTCTGAGTGAGGATAGGATTCCTCAGAGATGGCGGCAAACCCCCAGTGGGATCCCTGGAGGGGCTAGCGATAGGAGTGCTGGCACGTGCACTGTACTGCTCCTGGGCTTGTGTAGACCCAGTTATCGCATTGTCCGTCTGGTGAGGGGAAGGGGCCCGGGCATGCAGGCTCCCGTCGGAAGTAGGCCCTGACCAAGCCTGAGTGGCGGTACCTGGAGGATCCGGCTGATGTGGAGCTGCGTGGCGCAGAGAAGGATCCGGTCGGGTGTCACGCTGGGAGGCCGGAGCTGAGTGAGTATGGATCTGTTCACTCAAGCGGCGTTCTCGTGGGGGAGGGAGCTCCGATGTTCGTGCTGGCGAAAACGGCTGTGCCGCTGGCCGCAGCGAGGGAGAAGCGGCCGCCATTACAGGAGACTCCCAGCCTCCTTGCTGGGCAGATCTGAGGAAACGGCCGATGGATTGTTCAGGGGGGACCGCAGGCTGACTCCTCGATCTTCTCCCCTTAGTCATGGCCGGAAAGACAGCTAGGAAGGTGTTCCGTGGTAGTTCTCCTGAGGCAAGTCACGGAGCTCTCCCTACACGCGTCCTCACGCCGCCATGCCGAAGCCACGCCCCAGGAACTTTTATCCAATTAGAAGTTGTTGTCGGTGTAACTTGTGTAGATCTATGGTTACTGTTAGAACTTTTGAATATAAAAGAATACATTATATATATATATATATATATATATATATATATATATATATATATATATTTTGTAGCAATGTGAACATTGAAGTGTTTTCCCCAGGCTCCGGTCCGGGAATTAGGGCATGCTCATGTCCAGGGATCCTATTTAATCCTGCTACTGGTTCTTGGGTGTGTCTCACTCTGGAGAGTGTGCAGACAGAGCCCTGGTGAGGCTCTGTCAGTGTGGTCTCAGATAAGCCAGGCTGAGGGGCCACGAGGCTATGCAATAGCCTGGACTTTGGGGGACTTGCACACAGAAGGCTGGAGTGGCTCTGTGTGGTCTGAGCCAGAAGGGCTGAGAGACCACGATTCCCCAAGAGACACTGGTGTGGGAGCAGCCTGGAGGCTGCTGAAGGTTGGGCTGGGAAAGCCGCATCTCATCACGGGTGTGAACTGTGCTACGCTTTAGGTGAGTCAGGGAAACCTATGTGTTTAGTTAGGGCCCAGACGGGCAAGGTATTTTATTTTGGCTTTGTGTGTTTTTGCTTTATGCCGTGTGCCACAATAAAGCACAGTTTGGCCAGGAAAAGAGCTAGTCCCCTACAAAATATATATATATATATATATATATATATATATATATATATATATATATATATATATAGACTTTGATATCCTATTATCTGTGATGAATGTCAGCCATCTTTCCTTGTCTTATTTGAGTTCAGTATCCTTTGGACTTAGAATCCCTAACTTCAGAGTAACGATCTGTACAGAAGTGATGACACAGTCTGGTCTTGTAAGAAGATTTAGACAGATTCTGTAAGAGGCATTTACTCAGATAAGGGAATATGCTGAGTTTTGATTTATTCCCAGTGAGTAAAAAGAATATAATTTTACCACATATTGTAAGGTTTATTTGAATAATCACATACAAGCATTTTTGGTTTTTAGATCATTGGTTTAAAGAGGACCTTTCATCAATATAATTTTATTTAAATGACCCCCCTACCTAATAGTCCGGCATCCACTGATGTTCCCCCTTTTTTTTTTTTTCAAATCGACCCCCGAATCTTGAAATAACAGCCTTTTTCTTCTGCTGCAGCGTCTGTCAATCAGACGCTTTTTTGTAGGGGGCGTTGCTCAAGTCTTTTCTTTGCTATTCTCCTTGGGTGAGAGCGCAGCCAATCGCAGCGCTCTCTCTCAGCCAGGGAGAAGGAGCTCAAGTTCTCACGAGAATCGCGAGAACTTGAGCTTCCTAACATCCGGTTCCAGCGCCATCTTGGATTCCCCTGACGAGGATCGCGGCGGGTGAGGAAGCAGCGCAACGAGCGGCAGGGTAAGTATTAGAATATACCCCTTTTGCTCGATGTCTAGGGGTATATTCTAATACTTACCCTGCCGCTCGTTGCGCTGCTTCCTCACCCGCCGCGATCCTCGTCAGGGGAATCCAAGATGGCGCTGGAACCGGATGTTAGGAAGCTCAAGTTCTCGCGATTCTCGTGAGAACTTGAGCTCCTTCTCCCTGGCTGAGAGAGAGCGCTGCGATTGGCTGCGCTCTCAGCCAAGGAGAATAGCAAAGAAAAGACTTGAGCAACGCCCCCTACAAAAAAGCGTCTGATTGACAGACGCTGCAGCAGAAGAAAAAGGCTGTTATTTCAAGATTCGGGGGTCGATTTGAAAAAAAAAAAAAAGGGGGAACATCAGTGGATGCCGGACTATTAGGTAGGGGGGTCATTTAAATTAAATTATATTGATGAAAGGTCCTCTTTAAATATGTGTTTTATATAACTAAGAGTATGGTAATTACAGATATATTCATTTAACGTTAGAACTGAGGTCGAAACTCATACGTAGTTTAAAGGGAACCTGTCATCAACGTTATGCTGACCTCACTGAGGGCAGCATAAATTAGTGACAGAAATGCTGATTTCAGCGGTGTGTCACTTATGAGCTAAAAGTAAGTGGTTGCCGAGAACCAGCATCATAATCATTGCAGCACAGGGCTTGAAAAGAGTAAAATCTACCTGGGAAGAGTCATGGGTATTCCTAATCTCCTGCTCTCTCGCCCATCTGCTGATAATTGGCAGTTCTCTCCTAGAGAGAAAACTAGGTAGAAGACTGTCAGTAATCAGCAGGTGGGCAGGAGAGCAGGACTTCATGAATAACCAGGACTCTTCTCCGGTGGCCATGACTCTTTTCCAGGCCCAGTCTGCAATCATTGTGTTGTTGGTTCTCAGCAACCACTTACTTTTTACTTCTAAATGACAGATCGCTGAAATCAACTCGCCTGTCTCTACTTTATTCTGTCGTTAGTATGGGCAGCATAAAGGTGATTACATGTTCCCTTTGAGAGTACTATGTCAGAGACTGGTGTAAGTTAATGATCTCTTTCTTAGAAGATTTCTTGAAGGAGAATTGTGGAATTGTGGATACAGGTGATCATAAACAAACCTTGTATCTTTACCAAACAATGACCAAGAGTGTCGTATTGTGTGTAGGGAATTAATTAGGTTTAGTCAGAGATTTAGAGAGACTAGATGTTTGACAAAAGATAAACTTCATTGTCTCTGTCAGATCTCTTCAAGGTTCTGTCTGGAATCTCAGTTAAAGTTTATCCCTTCTTTAAATGGGATTTGTGGGAGGGGAGGCTGATTACAAGGCTATTCATACGTACCTGTGGGCCCAGGCTGGCTGATTACTAGGCTATTTATAGGCACCTGTGGGCCCAGGCTGATGCTGATTCAGCTGATTTCACTACCTCTGGGTCAGCTCTAGGATACATGGTGTGGAGGCTCCTTACGGCTGGGCGACGGCAGAATGTCTCAGGAGGGCGCTGGAATTCATGGTAGGATCGGAGTTGTTTGTACGGGACCCACGCTGCGGTCCGCGACATGTAGCGCTCTGGGATGAAGCAAAGTTTGGGCACTAATGGTCAAACGATGGTTGTTTGTATTGTTTGTCTAGCTATTCAGAGGCCTGGTGGGGCAATTGCAAACAGTTATTGGGGTAGCATGTGCTTAGAGTGGGCATGGTTGTATGTTTTGATACCTGGTTTACATGTGGGGCGCGTGTCTGCAGTTGGCTCAAGCTATGCACGCTGTGTTTAAGTGATGGTAAATGTGGATCAATGGTTGACTTAAAAAAAACGGAAGCATCGTACGGAGGCTCTTTCACGCCTGGGCAACAGCAGAAAGTGCCAGGTGAGTGCTGGTGTTCACGGTAGAATCAGACTTATTTGCACGAGACCCACATTGCGGTCTGTGCATACGCTGGGACAAAGCAGATTTGGGCGCTAATGGTCAAACGACTGTGGTTAGCATATTTTGTCCGGCTGTTCAGGGGCTTGTTGGGGGCTATTGAATATTGTTATTGGTGTAAGCATGTGCCTAGAATAGGTATGGTCGCATGTTTTCTGATACGTGTTACATACGGGACGCATGTCTCCAAGCTACGCACGCTGTGTTTAAGTGACAGTATTTTATTCATTTAGTTTTTGGAAGGGTCATTTATAAATGGTCGTTTAAAAAAAATAAAAAAATAAAAGCAGCATTGTGTGGCAGCTCGTTCACGCCTGGGTAAACAGCAAAAGGTGCCAGGCGAATGCTGGCGCTCACGGTAGGATCGAACTTGCTGCACAGGACTCACACTGCGATTTGCAGTGTTCTGGGATGAAGGGGGTTGGGCGCTAATAGTCAGATGTTGGTGGTTAGGATTGTTACCCGGCTGTTTCGGGGCTTGGGGGGGGGGGGTGTCTACTGTATATATAGTTATTGGTATGATAGATGCCTAAAATTAGGCAGGAATGAGCAGAAAAAAAAAAATGGTTGCATGTTTAACTGTCACCTGTTTTACATGTGGGGCGCACGTCCGCAGTTAGCTCCGGACATGCAAGGTGTCGGTAAATGTGTATCAGTGGTCTGTGTATGGGGGCACAAGCAGATTTGGTCAAGGCGTCTGTAATTGAGTTCCGATGTTGTTGTATGCAAGTTGTGTTTAATCTATAACCATTATTTTATGGGCAAGCATGTGGCAGCGGTTCCGTGCTAGGTTTATAGGTGCACTATATGTCAGTTGGCGTTGCATCAGGGTTTATGGTCAACCACCTTTATGTTTTTCTTAGGCTAATACGAGGTGGTGCTGTGGTGACCATCATTGTAAAAAAATAATAAAAAAAAAAATAATAAACACACTCCTGCAGCATCATGTGGAGGTTCGTTCGTGCCTGGGCAATGGCAGAAGGTGCCAGGCGAGTGCTGGCATTCACGGTAGGATCGGACATGGTTACACGGTCTGTGACTTGTAGCGCTCTGAGGTGAAGGGGGTTGGGCACTAATGGTCGAATGATTGTGGTTAGGATTGTTACCTTCACAGCTACGTCCGTGTGTCTGCTTTTACATTTTGTCCTATACACCATTCACTACTAGAGCTGCGTTCATGCGTCCGCTGTTGCATTACATTAATACTCTGCTCACTTTCAGATTGCATTCATACGGCTGCTTTATACCATGCTCCTTATGCTCATACTCAGAGCTGTGCCCATACCATGTTTTAGGCACCACTCACATCCAGAGCTGCATTCACCCACTTGTTCTTACATCATGTGTTATACTCTGCTGCCACTTAAAGCTGCATTTCTTTTCATTGCTAGGCCAATAGGAGTAAGTTCCTACTATGTTTTCACAGTTGTTCATTCGTTTGTCACGACAAGGGTCTTTTCTTAGAGAACTGCAATGCCTCTGGCTCTTGTTTTTCTCCCATCTGTTTCAATTTCACGGTTCGCGGTTGGTTAATGTTTCGGTTGTGCACGTGGTTCGGATCACTAATGTCTATGCATTTTCCATCAGGTCTGGCTCACAGTTTAATTACTTATCGTCACTGTAAAGGTCATCCAGTTCAGTCTCTTGGCTTCGGGGGTCCTCATGGCTTCGGGGGGCCTGATGACCGTTCTTCATGTTGTTTGTTAGGGGTACAATATGGTTTGGTTGCAGGCTGATTAGTGTCCCAAGTTCAGTCAGAGAGGGTCATGGTTATGCGAGTCCCCAAGTCATACTGGTGCTGCATAAGTGGTGTTATAAATAAATTAAAAAAAATGCATCGCCATTAGTCTCGCATTAGTCGCTTCTCCATGGTTTCCGTTAGTTTTATACATAGTGGCTCCACCATTAGAGTCTCTCGACGCACTGGCTTCTCCGTTTAAATTTTACACACAACTCCGCCATTCGAGGCCGGCTTCGTGGTCCCACAACAAGTAGGGTTCCATGTCTTTCTGCCTTCAGACCACTCGCATGGCTTGGTCATCTGTGGCTCGCAATATAATTTTCTGTGGTGGCTCGCATGCGTGGCTTGCACCATTAGTCTCACTCACGTTATTGTTTTCTCTGACTTTTATTTTCTAGGTTGTTGGGTCTTCATTGTTTTCTTTATGAGCAGTCATTCCAAGCCTTCCTTGGCGGACATCATCTTCTCCCAGGCATGCTTACTTCATCTACAAACTTGGGCCGAGGGTGATGGTGTCCGGCCTAAGTCCTGGGTATCGGTCTGTCTTCCAGTAGGAGGTACAGTAATAAGGCGGACTTTACGAAGTCTGTCACGTCTACCGACACGACAAGTCCTATCACGACTACAGGCGCAGCATACATAGTTTAACACGACCTTAAGCTTATTTTCTGTTACAACTGCAGGTATTATGTGTACGTTCTGTCCTTATTACAGGCAACATTAGCTCGTTAATCAAAATAGCCATGTATTCCTGTGGATGGTTCCCCAGGCCTGGGGAGTTTACGCGTTTCACTTAATCTACTACTACAGTAAGACGGCATACGCCATGTTCTAACTTGTGGGTCCTTAATAGAAAAAAAAAGTGTGGCCTGGGGAATACGTAGAGGTGAAGTATTTTGCCACCAGGAACAGTTGGTGTCCGATCAGGGCCCTTGGCGAATGGTTGGAGTTCATTTAGGCCCTTCCAACAGATTCACCATTGTTTCAGTCTGGCGCTCTCAGGATCCAGACCTTCTCGTTATATGGTCATATGTTAGTCAACATAGGAGTAAATCGTCTCTAGTTACCGGCCACTCTTTCAATTCTCAGTTGTTTCACACTTTTTTTTTTGTTATGTATATAATTCCACATGTGTTAATTCATAGTTTTGATGCCTTCAGTGTGAATCTACAATTTTAGTCATGAAAATAAAGAAAACTCTTTGAATGAGAAGGTGTGTCCAAACTTTTGGTCTGTACTGTATATATTTACTCTAAACTAAGGTCTGCTCTTTTTGGCCCCTTTAGTCTGCACTACCACAGCAGTTATGGCATAACTCTGCTGCTTGTTGTAGATAGGTTAGGTTCACCTTTCTGATAGCCGATCCGAACACAAGTATAAGCAAGATATTGCTGCATTTGTGGGAGGGGAGGCTGATTACTAGGCTATTTATAGGCACCTGTGGGCCCAGGCTGACGCCGATTCAGCTGATTTCACCCACCCACCCACACCTTCTTACAGTCACTTCACATTAGGGTGGCCCCTTTAGGCTGCACTACCACAGCAGTTATGGCATAACTCTGCTGCTTGTTGTAGATAGGTTAGGTTCACCTTTCTGATAGCCGATCCGACCACAAAAAAAAAAAATATAAATATATATATGTATATTACACACACACACATATACACTCTAGATTACCTGGGCTTGCTTAAAAATTTGCATATCATTGATTGAATTTCATTTGTCACAGATTCTCTTATATATTAGTTTACACTGTATTATTGTTACTTAATAAATATAGATTTTGATTTACCACTGACTTCTTTTTGTCATCTAACTTAGCGGAGATCACGAGCTCTCTTTAGCTTGGTATTTATGAGAATAGGTTAGAATCTCCTCCTTTACCGATTCTAATTTATTCACATAAATAATATAGGCTGTTAATCGGAGACAGCATAAATATTCCGACACAAGTATGATAATGATGGAATCTGTGTGTAAACCACTGAAGTCTATGTACAGCGACACACTGCGGAAAACTGGAATTAAAATATTAATTATTCCTTTGTTCTCTGAGGTATAAAGGACGGTGTCCAGGACTTATAACAGAGCGCTGCCTTTTACTACGGCTGTAATTCACTTCCATTTACCTCTTATGCCATAATCTGCCTACATTTTACATTGACTTCAATGATGTCTTGCTGCTCTTCAGATTTCCATCAGAGATTTTAAGCCAAAACCAGGTGAGACTCTAAACACAGAACAGGTACAGAGTTTCCCCTATACCTTGTGTCTGTGGAGGCTCAAATCCTGGTTCTGGCTCACAATCACTGATGGAAATCATTGACAAAACACTGACGTGTGAATGAGGCTTAAACAAAAGAATCTTCTGAGGAAGAAGTTTCTTCAAGACATGTTGTGTTGTTGTGGCCAATTTCAAACAGTAGGAAACACATCCAGTGACTGAATTCATCCCTTACATACAGATAACGAGAGGACGTGTGTATTTAGTCATGTCTATTACCTGGTGATGTGAGGGGCCGGTGATCCTCCATCATGACGTCCTTGTACAGATCTTTTTGTCCTTCTAAATACTCCCACTCCTCCATGGAGAAATAGACGGTGACATCCTGACACCTTATAGGAACCTGACAACACAATGATACAGTCATCACCCAGATCCCTTCATAGCGTTCCTGTATAATGTCCCAGCATTCCCAGCAGTGTCACCTCTCCAGTCAGCAGCTCAATCATCTTGCTGGTGAGTTCTAGGATCTTCTCTCTATTGACTTCCTCATGTATCAGGGGGTGAGGTGGAGGCCCCATGATTGGGCTCAGGGTTCTTCCGCATCCTTCAGACACAGGGGCCTGACAGTGCTCACTAGAGGTCTTCTTCACTACTGTGTAGTCCTGGTTATGGAGAGACAGTAATAAATATCACTCTATACATCCTCAGAGTCCCTCACCTCTCCAGTCATGTCCATCTGTTAGTAACATAGAGAAGATGATGTAATGTGACATCAGAATCTCTCACCTCTCCAGTAAGACAGAAGAGGATCTCTAGGGTGAGATTTATTATCCTCTCCACCATCTTGTCCCTGTCCATTCTTGTCGGGTCAATCAGGAGAAGGATCTTATATAGAAGATCTCCACTGAACGGATCCTATATTGTAGGAACCTGAATGGAAATAAGATGAGACTATGGAAAATCCTACAAAATCTCATGTAAAATACAATAACTGGAGATAAGAGGAGACATCGGAGGAGATAATAAAGTACAGATGTTGTGTTCTCTCTTTTTATATGGATCGAAACGTGTGTGAGGTCAAGGCAGTTTCATGATATGTCCAATCTATAGAATATACAAAACATAAGTTGATCAACAAGTCATAAAACTGGGAATAAAACAAAATATAGAATAAAATGAAGACAGACCTGCAGAGCGAACTAACACCCCGGAATGAAGACCACATTAGCCCTTTTACACTAAATGTGTCTATTTTATTCTATATTTTTTTACTCCCAGTTTTATGACTTGTTGATCAACTTGGATGTTTAGTATTTTCTATATATTGGATTTTATAAATCTAGATCAGTGGTGCCCAACCATTTTTCGTCTGAGGGCCGCACTAGAATTGGTATAAATTTTGCGGGCCGGAACCAGGTAGCTTTGCCAGAAAGAAATGCAAACGCTGTGAGGGGGCACGTGTGAGCATTACTACTGTGAAGAGGGCACATATCTGGCATAACTACTGTGAGGGGGCACATATCAGGGCATAACTACTGTGAGAAGGGCACATATCTGGGCATAACTACTGTGAGGGGGCACATATCTGGGCATAACTACTGTGAGGGGCACATATCTGGGTATAACTACTGTGAGGGGCACATATCTGGGTATAACTACTGTGAGGGGGCACATATCAGGGCATAACTACTGTGAGGGGGCACATATCTGGGCATAACTACTGTTAGGGGGCATGTGTGAGCATTACGTCTGTGAAGAGGGCACATATCTTGGCATTATTACTGTGAGGGGGCATGTGATGTATACATGTGTGTAATGTATGTAGTGCAGTATGTGATGATTACACACATGTATACATCACATACTGTGCTGTCACCTTCTTCTGCAGGTCTACCTTGATGTCTGGTCTTTAGGCTTCAGTCAGATCCTCCACCGTCATGTTTGCGCCGTGTGCCCGACACCACCAGGAGATGGCCACTCCTCCTTTTATCTCCCGCCGGCTTCTCCTACAGCAGGGCACTCTATCTCTCTAGTGCCCACCCAATCTTAACAATCAGGGGTGTAGCTAAAAAAAATTATGGGCCCCCCCTCCCGGATCTCCCACCCCCACATACCTATCGGACCTCCCACCCCTTCCAGAGCTACCACCCAAACACCCCTCCAGGACCTCACACCCCAACATCCCCACAGCCCTACCTATATAGAAGACATAACCAGGAGATCTCAGAGACGTGGACTGGAGGAGGGGGCGTTATATAGAAGACATATCCAGGAGATCTCAGAGACCTGGACTGGAGCAGGGGGCGTTATATAGAAGACATATCCAGGAGATCTCAGAGACGTGGACTGGAGGAGGGGGCGTTATATAGAAGACATATCCAGGAGATCTCAGAGACGTGGACTGGAGCAGGGGGCGTTATATAGAAGACATTACCAGGAGATCTCAGAGACGTGGACTGGAGCAGGGGGCATTATATAGAAGACATATCCAGGAGATCTCAGAGACGTGGACTGGAGGAGGGGGCGTTATATAGAAGACATATCCAGGAGATCTCAGAGACGTGGATATGTCGATGCCTTTGCCAGTGCGCCTGTGCGAGATTACGGCGCTTCTCTTCAATTTCACAGAGGCAAGTGCAGTGAATAAATTTGCTAGGAGGCGGCGCTGGGCGGGGAGATTGCAGGCACAGGCAGCATCGCTTTGCTGCCTGTGCCGTTCGCAGCGTGTCCTGCGCTAGTGCATTGATAAAGCCAGGTCACTGCGCGGGCCGCATGACGCGGGCCGTAGGTTGGGCATCACTGATCTAGATCATTTGTACGTTTCATTTGTTGGTATATAGAACAACTGAAAAAACCGCAGGGTGTGCATTGTGAATGACTAGAATACTACAAGAACAGCCTGACGCGGTCCGGCCCAGGTTCTGATATCAGCACAGCTCCGGATAAGGAGCGATTGGTCCCTCATTTTTATACTATTGCAACCACTGAGGAACAAAACGTACAGTTTGGAAATGCGTCTGGTGTAACTGCGGTATTAATCCATCGAGTGTAATTGCGGCACCAACCTATTGAGAGGAATAAACGTATCCTTCATACCATTCCGGACAATGAAACAGCAGAAGTTGGCGTTCCCGTATCCCTACTACACAGGCGCAAGTAAGTGTGCCGGCACACGGGAGAACTATAGGAACCAGCAGTGCATCGAGATCATAGGTGCGCGGAGGTCATCAATATCAGATCGGGGAGGGGTCCGACACCCGGCTCCCCCAGTCGATCAGCTGTATAAAGAGAAGGTACACGCTGTGTGCGCCTGCCGTCTCCCGTCTCTCTTCCGGCTTGCCATAGACATGACAGCGGCGAGCAGGACAGGAGACGGCGCGCGCCTTCTCCTCATACAGATGACCTGTGGGGGTGCCGGATGTCGAATCCCCGCCAATCCGATACCGATGTCCTATCTTGGGGATAGGTCATCAATATTAAAAGCCCAGAGAACAGCTTTAAAAAATAGGTTTGTGAAGTTTCTGTAAAAATTATAATAATTATTTCTAAACTTCTAAGCCTGTTCTAAAAAAAAAAAAAATGACACTTACAGAATGAGGAATGTCGTGCCTTTTCATAGGTAAATACATTGATATCCAATTCATTTTTAGTCAAGATGGATGTTCATTACCTTTAAGAGCCATGCTCGACTATAGTTACAATTTTGTATGTCTTGAGAAGGCCAAAGTAAGGTCACACGAAGGTTTCTACTTTTTAGTGTTATTCTTCTCATGAATGTACCAGTCTGAGAAGAGGCATTCTTATCTACTTTAAAATTTATGACAGGGAGGTAAAGATAAGCTCTATGCAGCTGGTGATAATTACCTATACAATTAGGCATTTATTAATGAAGCAAAATATATAATATTCATGTATTCATTTAATGAGCCTTAGTCCTTAGCATAAGACCATCAGTAGGACATATAATATATATTATACTGTTATATGTTATGAAGACAACATGTATCCAGTATATTATATATATTTCTCATTAGGAGAATCTTTGTCTCTAAAAGAGTGTCTGTGAAGATGTGTGTTTTGTAACAATTATTCACCTCTTTGGTATGAGAGGAGGTACTGATATCTCTGAGAAAACAAAGCTATTCAAGTTATTTACGATGCACAAATAAACAGTGTGAGAAACATTCAGAGACTCCTAGAGGTCTGTCTCTAATTGCTACAAGTGTCAGATCTAATCCCTATAGCCTTGAATTAAAGCTTTTAAGGTCAAAATGTATATTATACCTTTATTCAGACTTACAGAAGTTAACCCTTTATACTAGGATGCAAATAGCTTACACAGCAGTGCCACCTAGGTATGAGTAGGTGACATTACAACAGTAGCAAAAGTGCATTCTGGGTAAGGTTATGATGTCATTTCTTATCAATAGTCACGCCCATCCGATTATGATTGGAAACTTCCAAACTAGGAAGGTGTGTCTAACTGATAAGTTTGTGTTCATAAACCATACACAGGGGGGAGAAAAGGAGAGAGAAAAAGACACACACAAGAAAGAGGAGAGGAGAGAGGAGAAGTTGAGCTCTCTAGAGGGGTCTATCAGGATGAAAGCCATGGTTAGATGCGCTATGATGGACCACCCAGCTTTCCTAGGAGCAGAAGTGAGATTTCTACTAGGACTTGGTAAGAGACATAGAAATTATATTTCATTTTATTAAGACTAATTTGATAGTGTGGGTGACATTATACCATCTAGATTGGCGAATAAATACATTAATTAATTGATCATCTCCATATTGAGATGTGGTCTTAGGATATTGTGAGGCTTCATTCTACCTGCAGAAGAATCAAGACTCATAATCTAGCAAAGCATTAAATAATTGCTTAGATTATATATATATTGATAGAACATTCTTCGCCAAGCTAAGTGATGGATTCCCACAGGAAAGACATATTTCAAAGTCCTTCCCATTTAAGATATGATCTAGCAATGATCCTAGATCCCTGTTATTTGTCCTAATAATCTTACCAAAGTCATATGTGTGAAAATAGTCCAGGATGGGGCGGAAGGATACAGTTATCTCTTCTAAGTTATATCCTTGAATGGATTTTCCCATCTTGAGGTCATGTGATGTGTAGTTGGTTAGAAGGGGGTGGAATGTATTTAGCATTCTATATTGATGTCTAGGATTAGACATGCCCGTCCTGATATCATGAGGTTTTCTCTGAACATAAGTAATATATAAATGATGTTCCTATTTGATATCCTAACCTAATAATAGCTTTGTTATAATGTGACAAGTTATTTCCACTCACATGTATTGTTAAGCTTGTAATGCTTTATATTAACGCTATATATATTCATTTGCATGTTTCATTGTGTTTATTTACTTATATATATATGTTTATAATCTTGTAACCAATAAATCTGCATATTTTTATAAACCTGTATATTATTGTATAATGCAGAACTACATGTTTTATCATTAACGTCATCTCACGTCAAAAAGAACTTATTTATCTGAGGAAATAGTCGGACTCAGATGTGAATTGCATCCATTAGGTTGTCTACAATTCACCAGGTCATGATTTTAAGAATTTATGACAAATTTTATTAATTTTTTTTTTTTATGGTTAATAATTTTTATGACCATAATTAATAATTCTTAATTTAATTATTACAACCCGACAGGAACATAAAGCAGACATGTGGGGGATGTAAAGTAATAACTGGTTTACGAGGTATCACTATCTGCCGGAAAAGATGAGAAATTAACATTCTAAAAATTTTCTGCAGGGAAATCTAACCGCAGTTTGTCCGTCATTTCACCGTCACACATAATAAAGATGGCGGTTTGCCCGGGTCATTCTGCCCTTCTCCAATATGGAGCATTAATACTCCTCCTCATGTGCGCATGCTGCTGCACTCTGCTTGGCTCCTCCTCCCCTGTGCTGGCGTGGTGAGCACGAGACCACCACTTCCTGTCCCATTTCCCCCTGTGTGTCCTCTTGTCGCCGGGGACAGGGTTTCCTTCCTTCCTTCCTGTACGCGCATGCGCCACATAAATAAGTGGTGAGTATTATATTATACACGGATATAAAAGGCTTCTCACACACAGCAGCACCAACCCCAAGATGAAGGCAGCAGCTGAAACGTGCGTCGGGGAGGACACTTCCCATACTGATATCATATCTTAGATTGTGAGTCCCATTGGGGACAGTTAGATGATAATGTCTGTAAAGCGCTGCGGAATTAGTAGCGCTATATAAGTGTGTATAATAAATAAATAAATATGGGTTGGTGATTTTACTATTGTTTATTTCACTTTACTTTACTTGTGAATTTCCTTTCTACGATTTCTGTCTCGTCAGCGCCTCACACTGGAGACCTGCGCACTTCTTCTCCGTTATTAGTAATTCTCTATTTATTTGTATCTTTCTGGAGCCGTTATATCATATTTATCATCTACGAGCAGAATTACCGGCTTCACACCGACCCCCATAACAGTGACATCCACAGCGCCCCCCCCCATAACAGTGACATCCACAGCGCCCCCCCCCCATAACAGTGACATCCACAGCGCCCCCCCCCCATAACAGTGACATCCACAGCGCCCCCCCCCATAACAGTGACATCCACAGCGCCCCCCCATAACAGTGACATCCACAGCGCCCCCCCCCCCAATAACAGTGACATCCACAGCGCCCCCCCCATAACAGTGACATCCACAGCGCCCCCCCCATAACAGTGACATCCACAGCCCCCCCCCATAACAGTGACATCCACAGCCCCCCCCCCATAACAGTGACATCCACAGCGCCCCCCCCATAACAGTGACATCCACAGCGCCCCCCCATAACAGTGACATCCACAGCGCCCCCCCATAACAGTGACATCCACAGCGCCCCCCCCATAACAGTGACATCCACAGCGCCCCCCCCATAACAGTGACATCCACAGCGCCCCCCCCCCCCCATAACAGTGACATCCACAGAGCCCCCCATAACAGTGACATCCACAGCGCCCCCCCATAACAGTGACATCCACAGCCCCCCCCCCATAACAGTGACATCCGCAGTGTTAAATGAATTCGGCCACTGATCTCACACTGCCAACACACAGAGGGTGATGCCCCACATCATATACATTTCAGATCAGCCCAAATTCATTTAACCCTTTAAAAAACACCAGTTACTTATTGAGATCAGTGACAGAGTCCGTCTGTCCACTTTGCTGCCAGTTCTTGTGCCCAGAACCTGTTTGGGCTGAACTTCCCTGTATACGGTGCGGGCACCACCCTCTGTATGTCACCAGTGTGAGATCAGTGCCCGAATCCATTTCAGTCTTTAAATCACACTTTTCTCCCCATTTTTTTGCCCGTCTTTTGTATTTTAATGCCGCTTTCACCTGATTTCCCCTCGGGACGCTCACTGCAACTTCTGAATAAGAAACCAACTTCAGCCTCGTGTCCTGTATTTATATATCCTTGGGGGGGTGATCCTCTTCTTGTAGGGCCACTCATTTTATCCAGTCATGTTTTTAGTGATTGTTAGAAAAGGATGAATTCTTATGTTTTGGGCGTTCCAGTCCCCTGCTCCAGTCCACGTCTCTGAGATCTCCTGGATATGTCTTCTATATAACGCCCCCTGCTCCAGTCCACGTCTCTGAGATCTCCTGGATATGTCCTCTATATAACGCCCCCTCCTCCAGTCCACGTCTCTGAGATCTCCTGGATATGTCTTCTATATAGCGCCCCCTGCTCCAGTCCACGTCTCTGAGATCTCCTGGATATGTCTTCTATATAACGTCCCCTGCTCCAGTCCACGTCTCTGAGATCTCCTGGATATATCTTCTATATAACGTCCCCTGCTCCAGTCCACGTCTCTGAGATCTCCTGGATATATCTTCTATATAACACCCCCTGCTCCAGTCCACGTCTCTGAGATCTCCTGGATATGTCTTCTATATAACACCCCCTGCTCCAGTCCACATCTCTGATCTCCTGGATATGTCTTCTATATAACGCCCCCTCCTCCAGTCCACGTCTCTGAGATCTCCTGGATATATCTTCTATATAACGTCTCATGCTCCAGTCCACGTCTCTGAGATCTCCTGGATATGTCTTCTATATAACGCCCCCTGCTCTAGTCCACGTCTCTGAGATCTCCTGGATATGTCTTCTATATAACGCCCCCTGCTCCAGTCCACGTCTCTGAGATCTCCTGGATATGTCTTCTATATAACGCCCCCTCCTCCAGTCCACGTCTCTGAGATCTCCTGGATATGTCTTCTATATAACACCCCCTCCTCCAGTCCACGTCTCTGAGATCTCCGGGATATGTCTTCTATATAACACCCCCTGCTCCAGTCCACGTCTCTGACATCTCCTGTATATGTCTTCTATATAACGCCCCCTCCTCCAGTCCACGTCTCTGAGATCTCCTGGATAGGTCTTCTATATAACACCCCCTCCTCCAGTCCACGTCTCTGAGATCTCCTGGTTATGTCTTCTATATAACGTCCCCTGCTCCAGTCCACGTCTCTGAGATCTCCTGGATATGTCTTCTATATAACGTCCCCTCCTCCAGTCCCCGTCTCTGAGATCTCCTGGATATGTCTTCTATATAACGCCCCCTGCTCCAGTCCACGTCTCTGAGATCTCCTGGATATGTCTTCTATATAACGTCCCCTCCTACAGTCCACGTCTCTGAGATCTCCTGGATATGTCTTCTATATAACGCCCCCCTGCTCCAGTCCACGTCTCTGAGATCTCCTGGATATGTCTTCTATATAACGCCCCCTCCTCCAGTCCACGTCTCTGAGATCTCCTGGATATGTCTTCTATTTAACGCCCCCTGCTCTAGTCCACGTCTCTGAGATCTCCTGGATATGTCTTCTATATAACGCCCCCTCCTCCAGTCCACGTCTCTGAGATCTCCTGGATATGTCTTCTATATAACGCCCCCTGCTCCAGTCCACATCTCTGAGATCTCCTGGATATGTCTTCTATATAACGCCCCCTGCTCCAGTCCACGTCTCTGAGATCTCCTGGTTATGTCTTCTATATAACCCCCCTCCTCCAGTCCACGTCTCTGAGATCTCCTGGATATGTCTTCTATATAACGCCCCCTCCTCCAGTCCACGTCTCTGAGGTCTCCTGGATATGTCTTCTATATAACGCCCCCTGCTCCAGTCCACGTCTCTGAGATCTCCTGGATATGTCTTCTATATAACGCCCCTGCTCCTGGCTTTTGTTGCACCTGAGGAAGGCCGCCCTTGAAATGCATTGTATATTAGAACCAACCTCTTGTGATTTGTATGTTATGTTATTATCTTTAGGCTGGTGTCCTGCCCCAGAAGCTGCGTCTTTACCTCCTGCTTCATGTTCTCTGGAGTTTGTAGATTAGGCTGAGTTCACACTTCAGTTATTTGATCAGTTATTTCCATCAGTTATTGTGAGCCAAAACCTGGTGCGGGAGAAAACCACAGAACAAGTGCAGATCTTCCCATTACACCTGATCTCTGAGTCGCTTCACTGCTGGTCTGGGCTCAATAACTGAAGGAAATAACTGCAGTGTGAACTGGGCCTTAAGGGCGGATGGAGCTGTGTATCTCTGTGGCTGTGGAGCCTCATGTGTGTGGATGTGATGAGTGTTCCACTTACCTGGGGGCAGGCGTGTCCTCCTCTGACAACCCTTCACTATGGAGCCTCCTGGGCTGTAATTTCTACCACCATGTACAGGAGTCGGGCTCCAGGCTGTGCTGCAGGAGAAGGTACAGGACCTGTGATGATGTCATGACCTTGTGTTCAGGTGTGGGAGGAGTCAGGCTGTGCTGCAGGAGAAGGTACAGGACCTATGATGATGTCATGACCATGTGATCATGTGTGGGAGGAGTCAGGCTGTGCTGCAGGAGAAGGTACAGGACCTGTGATGATGTCATGACCATGTGATCAGGTGTGGGCGGAGTCAGGTTATGCTGCAGGAGAATATACAGGACCTGTGATGATGTCATGACCATGTGACCGTTTGTGGGAGGAGTCAGGCTGTGCTGCAGAAGGTACAGGACCTGTGATGATGTCATGTCCATGTGATCAAGTGTGGGAGGAGTCAGGCTGTGCTGCAGGAGAAGGTACAGGACCTGTGATGATGTCATGACCATGTGATCAGCTATGGGAGGAGTCAGGCTGTGCTGCAAGGGAAGGCACAGGACCTGTGATGATGTCATGACCATGTGATCAGGTGTGGGAGGAGTCAGGCTGTGCTGCAGGAGAAGGTACAGGACCTGTGATGATGTCATGACCATGTGTGGGAGGAGTCAGGCTGTGCGGCAGGAGAAGTTACAGGATCTGTGATGATGTTATGACCATGTGATCAGGTGTGGGAGGAGTCATGGAGATCACATGACCAGGTTTAGATGCTCTGTGTGTGAGACTCTTCTGTGCTGTGTGGAATCCCAGTCTGTATGTAGCAGAGCTGTAAGCCTGTAATGTTTGTATAGATGAGCTGTATCCGTGTAATGTCTGTGTAGTTGAGCTGTATGTGCATACAACCGAGCTGTTTATGTATAATATGCCTCTGAAGACCTGTATCAGTGTGTGCAGCAGAGCTGTGTATGTGTAATGTTCAGTTACTACAGCTGAGTCTCTGTCATGTCCATGTAGCAGAGCTGTGTATGTGTAATGTTCAGTTACTACAGCTGAGTCTCTGTCATGTCCATGTAGCAGAGCTGTGTATGTGTAATGTTCAGTTACTACAGCTGAGTCTTTGTCATGTCCATGTAGCAGAGCTGTGTATGTGTAATGTTCAGTTACTACAGCTGAGTCTTTGTCATGTCCATGTAGCAGAGCTGTGTATGTGTAATGTTCAGTTACTACAGCTGAGTCTCTGTCATGTCCATGTAGCAGAGCTGTGTATGTGTAATGTTCAGTTACTACAGCAGAGTCTCTGTCATGTTCATGTAGCAGAGCTGTGTATGTGTAATGTTCAGTTACTACAGCTGAGTCTTTGTCATGTCCATGTAGCAGAGCTGTGTATGTGTAATGTTCAGTTACTACAGCGGAGTCTCTGTCATGTCCATGTAGCAGAGCTGTGTATGTGTAATGTTCAGTTACTACAGCTGAGTCTTTGTCATGTCCATGTAGCAGAGCTGTGTATGTGTAATGTTCAGTTACTACAGCTGAGTCTCTGTCATGTCCATGTAGCAGAGCTGTGTATGTGTAATGTTCAGTTACTACAGCTGAGTCTCTGTCATGTCCATGTAGCAGAGCCGGCGATGTAATCTGCTGGTATCGGGGCTCTGTGTGCGCTCAGGAGATGTTTAGGGGTAACTCTGTCCCTTTTCTCCATATCAGTTATTAGAAATGATGTCAGCGATACCTTATGTCGGGGCAGATGTAGGATTTCCGCTGTGGGGGAAAAGGAGGAATAAGCTTCTCTTCTGTTGTTCCTAGTGTTAGCACATAAATGGCCGCGCTGTGTCTTATCGCTGGGGATTGTCTCTGTAGTTGATCTGAGCTTGTCTGCTGCTCCAATGGGGGAACATGGGCCCCGTTCTCCTGACTGGCAGGGGCCCCCAGCGGATGGACCCCACAATCAGTGGACAGGAGATAAGTTCCCTTGTGTCAGTCTTGTATCATTGGCTGAATTTCAAAGATGAGATTTTAGTCTTTGGAGATTAGAAAAAACGCATCCGGCGACGCTGGAGAACGGCGGAAATGTCGGACAGATTGTGATTGGAGGCAGGACCGGCTCGGGGAGGTAAAGCGGTGATTAGTGTGACGGGGGATGGGCAGAAGGCGGGAAGGTTGTCCTCAGTGACAGCGGTAAAGCAGGTGATGTGGGAAGAGCAGCGAGTAGTAACGTAGAGAGGCTGAGCGGACGGCGGCTCCGAGCTTCATCTAACGCTGCCTATGGTTTAGAGATGAGAGGCATAGTCCTCAGCTGAGATGAGGGGTGTCAGACAGGGTACGGGGGGGGGGGGGGGGGCAGAGGGAGGTAAAGGTATGAAATAATTATTTGGGGTTGTGGGACAGAGACGACGTAATAGAAGTGAAGAAGTCCTGCTGTGAGGAGGTGAGAGCGGACATGAAGCTGCTTCTCTGTAGGCCATGAAGTCTTCTTTGGGTGGGATTTCTTCCGGCTTCGTTCTGGACTCTGGAAGCCTCAGCTTTTCAGTTTGGTTTGTGTCGGGGCTGGGGATGGATTTGTTGGGTTCTGCTCTGTGTGAGACGCAGGGGTGAGAGCTTGTGGTGTTCTAGAAGACAGTGGCTGCATCATGAAGAGAAGATATGACCTGCGCTGATGATCTGGCCACCTACTTCAGGGACAAGATCGGTTACATCCTCCTCCCTCCCACACTTCCATGTGCTCGACCTCCTCTGCTGACGCTATAACAGATGAAGAAGTCTTTGGGCTTCTCTCTGCTTCTCGACCCCCCACCTGTAGCAGTGATCCTATCCCCTCACACCTTCTCCAGTCCCTCTCCCCGGCTGTCATTACCCGCCTTACTACAATATATAACCCCTCTCTCTCTCTCTCTCTCGCTTCCCATCCTCTTTCAAACATTTTGTTATAACCCCACTACAAAAATAAAATCTTGACCCGACCTGTGCCGCTCACTACCAACCTGTCTCTAACCTCCCCTTCATTTCTAGACTTCTGGAACATCTCTTTTACTCTCTTCTACCTTCTCAATCTGCCTTTCCCTCTCTCCACTCTACAGAAACTGCCTTTACTAAAATGTCTACTGATCTCCTGACAGCAAACAGGAATGGCGACTATTCTCTACTGATTCTTCTTGATCTCTCTGCAGCATTTGATACAGTAGACCATAAACTCCTTCTCACCAGGCTCCATATAATTGGCCTTGAGGACACTGCTCTCTCCTGGTTCTCTTCCTTTCTCTCTGATCGCTCCTTTAATGTATCACTTGCTGGCTCTGCTTCTTCTTATCTCCCTCTCGGTGGTGGAGTTCATCAGGGTTCAGTCCTAGGTCCTCTACTCTTCTCTCTCTACACCACCCCGATCAGAGAGACTATCAGAAAATGTAGTTTTTAGTACAATCTCTATTATGGAATGCGCAAATCGACTTCGGATTAAACATCCAAAGTCGATTTTCATAAAACTTCATTCTAATACTGTACAGGGCAGGAGCTCCGTACAGTATTAGAATGTATTGGCTCCGATGAGCCAAAGTTGTAGCTTTGAGAAGTCTTGCGAGACTTCACGCAATAACTTCATAAATGTATTTCTACTGTAAAAAAACATTTCCCGAACTCAGGTTCAATTCCAAGTGGTACCTTGTAACCGAACCCGAGTTCGGGAAATATTTTTTTCTATTGGGCACAATTTGTCCATTCTCACTTAGGGGTGTACTCACGATTGTTGCCAGTGGTTTAGACATTAGTGGCCGTGCGTTGAGTTATTTTGAGGGCACAGCAAATTTACACCGTTATACAAGCCGTACACTGACTACTTTACATTGTATCACAGTGTCAGATCTTCAGGGTTGACCCATGAAAAGATAGAATAAAATATTTACAGAAATGTGAAAGGTGGACTGACTTTTGTGAGATACTGTATATATACTGTATATACACTGAACAGAAATATAAATGCAACACTTTCGGTTTTTCTCCCATTTTGCATGAGCTGAACTCAAAGATCTGAAACATTTTCTACACACAAAAGACCCATTACTCTCAAATACTGTTATATGTTCACAAATCTGTCTAAATCTGTGTTAGTGAGCACTTCTCCTTTGCCGAGATAATCCATTTTTATAATGTTTTATGTGTGTTATGCAATGTGCAAGGGAGTCATGTTTTTATTGGCGCTCAAAGGGATTATTATATTTTTTTTAATTCTTTTTATTGAATTGAGATTCCATCGCACATAGAATACATATTACACATGGAGCAATATACAATATCAATGCTTTCAATAATATCAACATACATTAATCCATTTGATCATTGTACAAAACTCTCAATTCCAATTTTAAGTTTTATCCACCCCAATAACAATCAAACTCTTCCCACCTCCCAACTCCATCATAACAGCGTGAACACCAATCCCCTCTTCGAAAGTGACCTTTTCTCCCCCGTGCAGTACAGTACACCATCCCTTCACCATAACCCTCACCCCTTACTTTTTCATTCTGCCAATTTCCCCAGTTTGTTCGCAATTTGCGACTCAAGATACCATTTTGCTGCTTTGAAAGGGGCCATAAGTCTCTCTCCATTGCTCATTATACATAGCTCGTCTAACTAAATCGAGACCTTCTCTCATTTTTTGAGCTAGGTTCTGACCATTAAGTTCCCTTTTTCATATTTTGAAAGCTCCCTTCACCAAGCCTATTGTCTGTGTATTATGGATCTTACAGTATAGCTCCGATAAAGAAAGAAAGGTACCTTCCGTGCCCAAAATGGCCGCAAACCATGTGAGTCTTTCAGCATCCCCCAGTGTCCGTACCTGTGCCTTTATAGTACCTCTTAATTTGGTGAAAGATATTGTGCATCCGAAAAGCGATATCTCTCCTTCACCTGTTCCCATGATAACAAACCCTGGCTAGAGACATCCAATATATCTCGCAGTCTAGTTACACCTTTACTCCTCCACTCCTGGAACAGTCTGCTTTCTCTACCCTGAGGGAAAGAGGGTAGCGTCACCAGCAGCATCTGGGGATAGGGAAATGAATAAAATAAAAATAAAATAAATAAAAATTAACCAATATCAATTGGAGAGAGGTCCCATAGCAGAGAATCAGGCTTCATGTCACCCACCACTGGTACAGGCCACTGTCAGATATTTAGGCCCGGCACCCAGACAGAGGAGAGAGGTCCTATTGCAGAGAATCAGGCTTAATGTCATAGCAGAGAATCAGGCTTCACGTCACCCACCACTGGAACAGGCCATTGTCAGATATTTAGGCCCCGGCACCCAGACAGAGGAGAGAGGTCCCATTGCAGAGAATCAGGCATCATGTCATAGCAGAGAATCGGGCTTCACGTCACCCACCACTGGAACAGGCCATTGACAGATATTTAGGCCCCGGCACCCAGACAGAGGAGAGAGGTCCCATTGCAGAGATTCAGGCTTCATGTCACCCACCACTGGAACAGGCCATTGTCAGATATTTAGGCCCGGCACCCAGACAGAGGAGAGGTTCATTCAACTTTGGGTTGCCCCGCAATATAATGGTAAAATAAAAAAAAGAGGTTTGAATGAAGTGCCCTGGAGTACAATAATATATTGTTAATGGGAGGTAGTTATAAATGTCTAATCTGCACAAGGGATGGACAGGTCCATTTTTATGAACGTCAGCTTGTCCACATTGGCTGTAGACAGGCGGCTGCGTTTGTCTGTAACGACGCCCCCTGCCGTGCTGAATACACGTTCAGACAAAACGCTGGCCGCCGGGCAGGCCAGCACCTCCAAGGCATAAAAGGCTAGCTCTGGCCACGTGGACAATTTGGAGACCCAGAAGTTGAATGAAGCCAAACCATCAGTCAGTACGTGGAGGGGTGTGCACACGTACAGTTCCACCATGTTAGTGAAATGCTGCCTCCTGCTAACACGTTCCGTATCAGGTGGTAGTGCAGTTAGCTGTGGCGTGTTGACAAAACTTTTCCACATCTCTGCCATGCTAACCCTGCCCTCAGAGGAGCTGGCCGTGACACAGCTGCGTTGGCGACCTCTTGCTTCTCCTCTGCCTTCGCCTTAGGCTTCCACTTGTTCCCCTGTGACATTTGGGAATGCTCTCAGTAGCGCGTCTACCAACGTGCGCTTGTACTCGCGCATCTTCCTATCACGCTCCAGTGCAGGAAGTAAGGTGGGCACATTGTCTTTGTACCGGGGATCCAGCAGGGTGGCAACCCAGTAGTCCGCACACGTTAAAATGTGGGCAACTCTGCTGTCGTTGCGCAGGCACTGCAGCATGTAGTCGCTCATGTGTGCCAGGCTGCCCAGGGGTAAGGACAAGCTGTCCTCTGTGGGAGGCGTATCGTCATCGTCCTCCGCTTCCCCCCCCCAGCCACGCACCAGTGATGGGCCCGAGCTGCGTTGGGTGCCACCCTGCTGTGAAAATGCTTCATCCTCATCCTCCTCGTCCTCCAGTAGTGGGTCCTGTCTGGCCACATTTGTACCTGGCCTCTGCTGTTGCAAAAAACCTCCCTCTGAGTCACTTCTAAGAGACTGGCCTGAAAGTGCTAAAAATGACCCCTCTTCCTCCTCCTCCTCCTCCTGGGCCACCTCCTCTTCCATCATCGCCCTAAGTGTTTTCTCAAGGAGACATAGAAGTGGTATTGTAACGCTGATAACGGCGTCATCGCCACTGGCCATGTTGGTGAAGTACTCGAAACAGCGCAACAGGGCACACAGGTCTCGCATGGAGGCCCAGTCATTGGTGGTGAAGTGGTGCATTTCCGCAGTGCGACTGACCCGTGCGTGCTGCAGCTGAAACTCCACTATGGCCTGCTGCTGCTCGCACAGTCTGTCCAGCATGTGCAAGGTGGAGTTCCACCTGGTGGGCACGTCGCATATGAGGCGGTGAGCGGGAAGGCCGAAGTTACGCTGTAGCGCAGACAGGCGAGCAGCGCCAGAATGTGAATGCCGGAAGCGCGCACAGATGGCCCGCACTTTATGCAGCAGCTCTGACATGTCGGGGTATTTGTGAATGACCTTCTGCACCACCAAATTCAGCACATGCGCCAGGCAAGGGATGTGCGTCAAACCGGCTAGTCCCAGAGCTGCAACGAGATTTCGCCCATTATCGCACACCACCAGGCCGGGCTTGAGGCTCACCGGCAGCAACCACTCGTCGGTCTGTTGTTCTATACCCCGCCACAACTCCTGTGCGGTGTGGGGCCTGTCCCCCAAACATATGAGTTTCAGAATGGCCTGCTGACGTTTATCCCGGGCTGTGCTGAAGTTGGTGGTGAAGGTGTGTGGCTGACTGGATGAACAGGTGGAAGAAGAGGAGGAGGAGGAGGCTGCAGGAGGCAAAGAATGTTGCCCTGCGATCCTTGGCGGCGGAAGGACATGCGCCAAACAGCTCTCCGCCTGGGGCCCAGCTGCCACTACATTTACCCAGTGTGCAGTTAGGGAGATACAGCGTCCCTGGCCGTGCTTACTGGTCCACGTATCTGTGGTTAGGTGGACCTTGCCACAGATGGCGTTGCGCAGTGCACACTTGATTTTATCGGATACTTGGTTGTGCAGGGAAGGCACGGCTCTCTTGGAGAAGTAGTGCCGGCTGGGAACAACATACTGTGGGACAGCAAGCGACATGAGCTGTTTGAAGCTGTCTGTGTCCACCAGCCTGAATGACAGCATTTCATAGGCCAGTAGTTTAGAAATGCTGGCATTCAGGGCCAGGGATCGAGGGTGGCTAGGTGGGAATTTACGCTTTCTCTCAAATGTTTGTGAGATGGAGAGCTGAACGCTGCCGTGTGACATGGTTGAGATGCTTGGTGACGGAGGTGGTGGTGGTGTTAGTGGTACATCCCCTGTTTGCTGGGCGGCAGGTGCCAACGTTCCTCCAGAGGCGGAGGAAGAGGCCGAGGCGGCAGCAGCAGAATAGGCCGAGGCGGCAGCAGCAGAAGAGGTAGCAGGGGGAGCCTGAGTGACTTCCTTGGTTTTAAGGTGTTTACTCCACTGCAGTTCATGCTTTGCATGCAGGTGCCTGGTCATGCAGGTTGTGCTAAGGTTCAGAACATTAATGCCTCGCTTCAGGCTCTGATGGCACAGCGTGCAAACCACTCGGGTCTTGTCGTCAGCACATTGTTTGAAGAAGTGCCATGCCAGGGAACTCCTTGAAGCTGCCTTTGGGGTGCTCGGTCCCAGATGGCGGCGGTCAGTAGCAGGCGGAGTCTCTTGGCGGCGGGTGTTCTGTTTTTGCCCACTGCTCCCTCTTTTGCTACGCTGTTGGCTCGGTCTCACCACTGCCTCTTCCTCCGAACTCTGAAAGTCAGTGGCACGACCTTCATTCCATGTGGGGTCTAGGACCTCATCGTCCCCTGCATCGTCTTCCACCCAGTCTTGATCCCTGACCTCCTGTTCAGTCTGCACACTGCAGAAAGACGCAGCAGTTGGCACCTGTGTTTCGTCATCATCAGAGACATGCTGAGGTGGTATTCCCATGTCCTCATCATCAGGAAACATAAGTGGTTGTGCGTCAGTGCATTCTATGTCTTCCACCGCTGGGGAAGGGCTAGGTGGATGCCCTTCGGAAACCCTGCTAGCAGAGTCTTCAAACAGCATAAGAGACTGCTGCATAACTTGAGGCTCAGACAGTTTCCCTGGTATGCATGGGGGTGATGTGACAGACTGATAGGCTTGGTTTTCAGGCGCCATCTGTGCGCTTTCTGCAGAAGACTGGGTGGGAGATAATGTGAACATGCTGGATCCACTGTCGGCCATCCAATTGACTAATACCTGTACCTGCTCAGGCCTTACCATCCTTAGAACGGCATTGGGCCCCACCAAATATCGCTGTAAATTCTGGCGTCTACTGGGACCTGAGGTAGTTGGTACAATAGGACGTGTGGCTGTGGCAGAACGGCCACGTCCTCTCCCAGCACCAGAGGGTCCACTAACACCACCACGACCATGTCCGCGACCGCGTCCCTTACTAGATGTTTTCCTCATTGTTACCGTTCACAACAATAAGAAAAAAATTATTTGGCCCAATGTATTGAATTCAAATTCAGGCCTTTTTTTACAGGCACCTAACACTATCTGGCTATCTATTTAGGTACCGAATTACACTAATACAGGCACAGCAGTAACCACAGATTTAGCTGAATATAAATTGTAGGCCTAGTATTTAGGCGCTGGCTGACAGGTACACGTTTACGGACAGATTTAGACTTGAAAATGCACGGTAGCGTGTGAAGTTATTGAGAATGACCCTATCCGCACCTTCAATCTAATATAATCTTTTATGGATAGATTTAAACTTGGCCTGCCTCTCAATGGGTCCGTGGAAAAATCGGAAAATGCACTGTTTTGCAGCCGAGACCGTGATCCGTGTATCCTGTCCGTCAAAAAAATATGACCTGTCCTATTTTTTTGACGGACAACGGTTCACGGACCCATTCAAGTCAATGGGTCAGTGAAAGAACACGGATGCACACAAGATTGACATCCGTGTCCGTGATCCGTGGCCATAGGTTACTTTCATACAGACGGGGTTAATTGTGCGTATCATAGCCCCCTGTAAGAGATCAGGGGCTGCCAGGCAGCAGGGGGCAGACCCCCCTCCCTCCCAAGTTTGAATATCATTGGTGGCCAGTGTGCGGCCTCCCCCGGCCCCCCTCCCTCCCTCGATTGCATTATTAACATTTGTGGCAGTGTGCGGCCTCCCCCGGCCCCCCCTCTCTCCCTCTATGGCATTATTAACATTGGTGGCAGTGTGCGGCCTCCCCTCTCCCTCTCCCCCCCGATCATTGGTGGCAGCGGAGTTCCAATCGGAGCCCCAGTTTAATCGCTGGGGCTCCGATCGGTAACCATGGCAACCAGGACGCCACTGCAGTACTGGTTGCCATGATTACTTAGCAATAGTAGAAGCATCATACTTACCTGCTGGCTGCTGCGATGTCTGTGTCCGGCCGGGAGCTCCTCCTACTGGTAAGTGACAGCAATGCACCACACAGACCTGTCACTTACCAGTAGGAGGAGCTCCCGGCCGGACACAGACATCGCAGCAGCCAGCAGGTAAGTATGATGCTTCTACTATTGCTAAGTAACCATGGCAACCAGGACTGCAGTAGCATCCTGGTTGCCATGGTTACCGATCGGAGCCCCAGCGATTAAACTGGGATTCCGATCGCAACTCCGCTGCCACCAATGTTCGGGGGGGGGGGGAGAGGGGAGGCGGCACACTGCCACCAATGTTATTGATGCAATAGAGGGAGGGGGGGGCCGGGGGAGGCCGCACACTGCCACCAATGTTAATAATGCAATAGAGGGAGGGAGGGGGGGCCGGGGGAGGCCGCACACTGCCACCAATGTTAATAATGCAATAGAGGGAGGGAGGGGGGGCCGGGGGAGGCCGCACACTGCCACCAATGTTAATAATGCAATAGAGGGAGGGAGGGGGGGCCGGGGGAGGCCGCACACTGCCACCAATGTTAATAATGCAATAGAGGGAGGGAGGGGGGCCGGGGGAGGCCGCACACTGCCACCAATGTTAATAATGCAATAGAGGGAGGGAGGGGGGTCCGGGGGAGGCCGCACACTGGCCACCAATGATATTCAAACTGGGGAGGGGGGGGGGTCTGCCCCCTGCTGCCTGGCAGCCCCTGATCTCTTACAGGGGGCTATGATCAGCACAATTAACCCCTTCAGGTGCGGCACCTGAGGGGTTAATTGTGCTGATCACGGCCCCCGTAAGAGATCGGGTGCTGCCAGGCAGCAGGGGGAAGTCATGTACACAGTTTGTAGTATATTCTAATTAGAAGCGTCCCCATCACCATCGGAACGCCTCTGTGTTAGAATATACTGTCGGATATGAGTTTTCACGATGTAACTTATATCCGACAGTATATTCTAACATAGAGGCGTTCCCATGGTGATGGGGACGCTTCAAGTTAAAATATACCATCGGATTGGAGAAAACTCTGTTCAGATGGTATAAAAGAGACTCCAGACTTTACATTGAAAGTCAATGGGGACGGATCCGTTTGCAATTGCACCATATTGTGTCAACGTCAAACGGATCCGTCCCCATTGACTTGCATTGTATTCAGGACGGATCCGTTTGGCTACGCACGGCCAGGCGGATACCAAAACAACTTTTTTTTCATGTCCGTGGATCCTCCAAAAATCAAGGAAGACCCACGGATGAAAAAACGGTCACGGATCACGGACCTACGGACCCCGTTTTGCAGACCGTAAAAGAAAACAGTCGTGTGCATGAGGCCTTAGGGAATTGCTAATTTGGGAATTGTATTTCAACCCAGAAAAAAATATATCCTTTGCCAGACAGCAGACAGTATTACAATCGGCTAGCCACAGCTGAAACACCAGATTTAGGGTACTGCTATTTTGGCAATTGTATTTCACCCCTCAATAAAATAGCAAGCACAGCCAAGCCCCTGATGTAGGATATAGCAAAAAAATAACCACTCTATTGATGGTTTAATGTACTTGGTGGCAGCTTGTGCTGGCGCACCACAAGACACAAAATGGCCGCCGATCACCCCAGAAAAAAGTGAGAGAAAAACGCTCTGGGCAGCCTAAAAACAGTGAGCAATTAAATAGCAGAGGTTGAATGATTCACAGCTGCAGATCAATCACTTCAGTAAGTGTTTTTGAAGAGTTAATCACTGCCTAATCTCAGCAGCAGCTGCATCCTATCCCTACACTAATCAGAGCAGAGTGACCGGCCGGCGCTATGTGACTCCAGCTTAAATAGAGTCTGGGTCACATACTGCACTGGCCAATCACAGCCATGCCAATAGTAGGCATGGCTGTGATGGCCTCTTGGGGCAAGTAGTATGACGCTTGTTGATTGGCTGCTTTGCAGCCTTTCAAAAAGCGCCAAGAAAGCGCCGAACACCGAACCCGAACCCAGACTTTTACAAAAATGTTCGGGTTCGGGTCCGTGTCATGAACACCCCAAAATTCGGTACGAACCCGAACTATACAGTTCGGGTTCGCTCATCCCTACTCATCTGGATTCCTATTCTGCGACTATTCAACCTCCACAGACTCCTATGGTCTCATCTGCCACTACTCCTGTGACTATTACTGCTCATCCTAATGCTGGTCCACATTTGTCTCCGTCTTCTCACTACAATGGAGATCCCACGTCATACAGAGGATTCCTGAAACTGTGCACCATCCTTTTTGAACTTTTATGTTACCAATTTCCTTCTGAATGTGCTAAAGTGGTATTTATTATTTCCCATGTAGGAAAGTCCTTGACATGGGCAAATCCTATCTGGGAGAGAGCCAGTCCCATCACTAACAATATTTCTCTATTTCTGGACTCATTTCGCAAAGTGATTGAACCAGATTGTCTCTTATCTGCTTCCTCAGCTTTCCCGTGCATCTGTCAAGGTGCACGCTCTGTTGGATAATATGCCATTAAATTCCGTACCTTATCCTCTAACTGTCCTGGAATGAAAATTCTCTCATTGCTACCTTCTGGGAAGGCCTTAATGGCAAAATCAAGGATGTACTTGGAGGGAAAAGAGATTCCATCTGCTTTGGAAGCCTTAGTGACTCTGGCTACTAGAATTGACATCCGTCTGTCTGAAAGATCCCATGAATCCCTCAGAGAGTCTTCTGCCAGAACACCCTGCCCTGGGTGGCTCCGTCTTTTCTGTCTGCTGTTCATAAACCCATACAGGTGAATCACATTAGGCTGTCAGATGAGGAAAGATGGCACCGTCTCTGCTGGTCTTTGCCTATACTCTGGTGGTTGAAGCCATCATGTCCACAACTGTCCTAGGAAGTCGGGACTGCAGTGCATTGGGTCATTAGTAGAGGTGAAAGACAAAAAAGGGGGTCAGTCAGCACATACCAAACCGCAGGAGCACATTGCTATGGCAGGGAACAACATTAAAAGACAAAACATGCAATGCGACAACTCACTGCAATATAGAGTACAATATTGCATAATAAATACAAGTGCTACACTATAAGTGAGAGATACTTGGCAAAACGTTTTGTACAAAATTATTTAAGCCCGTCTGCCACACGTCAAAGCGATCTCTGTTAGACGGGTTCCTAACACTAAATTCTACCTGTTAAGTGCCATGACAGCTACCATATACTTCAGGGAGTGTAGGTTCCACATGCATGCTGGGTCTGCTTCAATAACTGTCATTATGGGTGCCAAAATGGCCTCCACTGTATCCAATGAGTGCAGGTACCAACATGCATGCAGGCCCACTCCACAACACCCCCGGCGCCAAATGGCCACCAAAGACTGCAGTGAGAGTCCACCAACTATCTCACTCCTGGTGCCAAATGGCTTCAGTGAGTGAGGGGGAGCAGGCCTGACTATATACTCACACTAATTAAAATCAGCCTATAGGGCAGACAAGGTGGTCAGGAGTGCATGACTGAGGAGGCAGCCACACCTCCAGTACAAACTGCAAAGAAAGACAAAAAAAGGGGTCAGTCAGCACATACCAAACAGCAGGAGCACATTGCTATGGCAGGGAACAACATTAAAAGACAAAACATGCAATGCGACAATTAACTGCAATATAGAGTACAATATTGCATAATAATTACAAGTGCTACACTATAAGTGAGAGATACTTGGCAAATCGTTTTGTACAAAATTATTTGAGCCCGTCTGCCGCACGTCAATTGAAGATAATTTATCTCTGAAAACCTCTGTTTTACTGTCATTTGGTAATGCTAGGTTCTCTGTGACAGCCTCCATTGACTCTGGTTCAGCAGAAAACGTTCTGCACCAGGCTGTGGTGGATCGTTATCGAATCCCAGTTCAACTACTCAAGAATCCCTTGGTTGTGACGTCGGTCAACTGCAAAACCCTATCCGAATCTGTGTTATATGACACTGAGCCTCTGGATCTTCAAGTTGGAGTTCTACATTCTGGGGAGATTTCCATGTATGTACTTTTAGAACTGTCTCACCCTGTCATGTTGGGGCTGCCCTGGCACTGTGTCCATGAACCCATCCTAGAATGGAAATCAGGAGCGATAATCCGCTGGGAACAGTTGTGCCAGGGCAAGTGCCTGACCTCTGTACAGCCAAAAGTTCACTCCCAACCACCTGCAAATTTCGAAAGCCTACCTATTGTATACAATTGGTTTGCGTATGTCTTCAATAAAAAAGGAGCAGAGACTCTTCCCCCTCATCGTCCATACGATTTCCCCTTTGATCTGTTGCCTGGCTCCTTGTGGTAGGGTGTATCTCCTCTCACCTTAATCTCAAGCAATGGATGACTACATCAAGGAGAATCTGGAAGGAAGGTTAAATCGCAAGTCTATATATCTGGCTGGGGCTGGCTTCTTTTTTGTAAAAAAAGAAAGATGGATCTCTTTGTCCTTGCATTGATTATCGTGGAATAAACAAAATCACACTTTGTCTTTGATTTCTGAACTTTTTATTCTGGGGTGCCAGGATATTCTCTAAATTGGATCTGCATGGAGCCTACAATTTAATCCGTATCCGTGAAGGCGATGAGTGGAGAACGGCCTTCAGTATTCGTTAGGCTAAGTTCACATCCGTGTTTAGCCTTTCCGTTCTCCTGCTCCGTTATAGGAGCAGGAGAACGGAAAGGACGGATTCGGCACAAACTGAGCCGAACAGAGCCTATGGACCCCGCTCAGAGGAAGCCTATGGTTTCCGCTCAGAGAAAGATTTTTGAAGCGGAGACAGAAGTCCTGCGCGCACAACTTTTGTCTCCGCTCCAAAATCATCTTCTGAGCAGAAACCTAATGGACCCCAATATAGTCTATGGGGTCCGTAGGCTCCGTTCAGCTCAGTTATGTGCCGAATCTGTCCTTTTTGTTCTCCTGCTCCTAAATGGAGTAGGAGAACAGAAAGGCTGAACATTGATGTGAACTCAGCCTAATGGACATTATGAGTATCTAGTAATGCCGTTTGGTCTGTGCAATGCACCTCCCGTTTTTTAGGAATGTTAAAAAACGAGGTGCCAGGGCCCTCCAAAGGAAGGGCAGTGGCAAAAAGGTTGCTGGAGCCGGCAAAAGTAACAGCAGAAGAAGAATGGGGAGTGGTAGCAGCAACCGCAGCAACAGACGAGAGCTGCCACAGTCATCCAGCAGTTGCGTTTTGACGATCATTCCCGCTCTCCTGGAATGGTTGACTCAGTCATCAACATCATCTCAACTGACATCAGATACCCACAGCCAGGAGGGGGTGGGTTCTTCTTACACTACACTTAGGTGGCATGACCCAGGAACAAGCTCTGTGCCCTCACCTGTCCTGAACCTGCCTCTTTCTTTTGCTGCTTCTTCTGCCAGACAAGCAATGTATGCCGCCGGCTCTGCTCCGCTTTTTAGATATTATTTTTAGAAGATATTACTGAGGACAGTCAGCAGATACTGCAGGTACTGCCTAGTCCAGATTTGGAGGAGAGGTTCGCTGTTTCCTCCTGTAGGCATGCAAGTAGTGACGATGACAGTTGAGTGGGAGCAGATGTTGCGAGCGGTCAAGGATGCGGCCATGAGACTGGTGAGGGTGACATAAGTAATGAGCAGAAAGTAGTGGATGATGTAGCCAATCGCACATGGGATCCAGGTGAAGAGGGGGCAGCACCATCAGGGAGTGAGAATGCCAGCGTGTCCTTGAGACAGCAGCAGGGTGGCAGCATGCGGCTGAGCCAGCAGGCTGCAAGCATGGACTTGAGCCAGCAGGGTGGCAGCAGTGTGAGATCTGGAGCCAAACGTGCTCAGGTTAGGTCACCAGAGGACGTCAGCATAGCCATATGTACGATCTGTGGGCAGAAGGTGAAGTTCGGCCAGGGTGCCAATGTTGTCACCACAGCTCTGCGTCGACACATGGAGCGTCATTAAAAACCATTGAGCTAATGTAGTGGTACAGCCTGATGCATCTCCCAGCAGCCCGTACACCTTCTCCAGCAGTCAGGGGTCCACCACCTCAGCAGAAGGGAACAGTGTTTCCTTCCAATCGTCTACTGGTTCTGATGCTCCGAGTCACGCGTTTCATCAGCAATTGATCACCGAGGCAATTGCAAAAAGACAACAGTATGCGTGCACTCATCCAACAGCACAGAAGCTGAACGTGCTCGTAGCCAAGTTACTTGTACTACAGTCCCTCCCTTTCCATGTGGTTGACTCAGCACATTTTAAAGAACTGACGGCTTGTGCCAAGCCAAGGTGAAGAGTCCCACGCCATCACAATTTCTAATAAAAAAGCTGTAGCAGCCCTGCATACGTACATACAGCATAAGGTGGGCCAGTCCTTGAGCCTGTCGTGTCTGGTACAGTTCATGGCAGCGCTGATGTGTGATGCTGTAACTATGGTCAAGGACAATATACATCCTTTACAGCCCACTGGATAAATGTGGTTTCAGCCTAGATACACCAACAACTTGGCCAGGTGAAGACAATGCCGCCTCCGCGTTCTCAAGCTGTGATGTCCTCCTAGGACATTGGTGCCGGAATCACAGCTTGAGAAAGCGGAGGCAGCATTGTCTTCACCTGGCCAAGTTTGGAGTTTGGAGTGTTCCTTCAGCATACCACCTATGCAGAGCATGGTGGTGTCAGGCTGCTCTGCACCTGGCCAGCCTGGCGAACGAAGTGACATCGGGGAGGAACTGCTGCATGTTATCAACCAAGAAATCGGATTCTCGCCAACTGAATATCGGAACCATGGTCACCGATAACAGGAAGAACATTCTATTGGTCCTGCATCAAGGAGGGCTGACCCATGCACCCTTCATGGCGCACATCTTTAATCTGGTTGTAACACGGTTCCTGAGGTCTTCCACCTAACTGCAAGACGTCTTGAAAATGGCCAGGAAACTGCATGCACTTCAGCAACTTTTACAGTACAAAACACGCCCTTCTTGAGCTGCAAAGGCAGAATAGTGTTTCCCAACATCGCCTCATATGCAACTTTTCCACATGTTGGAACTCCACCCTCCACATGTTGGACTGACTATACGAGTAGAAAAAGGGTGTCAATGATTTCTTATGATGCAAGCGGACAGGGGTACTCCCCTTTGTAACTTCGATGTTACCCAGTGGCAGCTCATGCGTGACACTTGCCGTTTGCTTAGGCCCTTTGAGGAGACCACTTTATTTGATAGTCGCCAGGACTATGGGGTGAATGATGCCATTCCACTCCTTGACATCCTGAAGAAGATGCTCAATAATCTGGCTTGCGCGGGGACAGGAGATGTGGTGCTTACATTTTACGGTCACCTGAGCCCTGTGGGGGCTGAACTGGTGGAGGAGAAGGACGAGGAGGAGGACATTAAGGCACAGGAATTGTATACAGAAATACAGTAGATTTTTTATCTCCCCAAGTGACTTTTTATCTCCCCAAGAGAGGAACATGAGGAGCTGGAGGGTGATGTGGAAGACCAGGCAGATGACCCCGACAGACCGTGGCAGTATGCAGTGGAGATGGAGGCAGGGAGTCCCTCCGATTCCCTTGTGCAAATGGCCAGATACATGCTGAGTTGCTTGCGTAGTGACAACTGCATTATCACCATTCAGAAGAGGGATGACTACTGGCTCTCCACCATGTTACACCCTCACTACCAGGCCAAAATGAAGGCCTTTTTACACCTGCTGAGGAATGATTAATGTATCTACTATGGAGACATCTTATGTAGTTGGTGGGTCGCTGCCTATGTGCCCCATTGCCCATCCTCACAAAGGTCTGACCCGGGGGACCCTCTGAGCTCACGCTCCACTGCCATGACTGCTGGGGGAAGGGGGACAGGAGGAGCACCAGCTCCATCAGCAGCAACATAAAGGGGTTGGCCACTTTCTGGTTATTGTTGACCAATGTGCATGTAAGATGATTATATGACACTTACTAATTTAGCCTTTGCTGATTTTATGTGACATTTGCTATATTTCATAAGTTGTGTCCCCTTGTTGTGCAAATCTTCTGTGCTGTCCACACAGGAGATCTGTCACTAAGACGGCCACTGATGGAGGGTCATGTGACCAAGCAAAAATAACTCCAGACACATCACTCAGCCTTCTCCACTCAAATGCACCATATCTGCCATCTGCACTTGAAATTTTGATAGATTATGGCAGGTGTATTGAGTAATTTGCCTCGTCACATGACCCTCCATCAGCAGCCATTTTATGGACAGGACTGTTGTGTGGACAGCACAAAGGACTTGGACAAAAAAAGAGAATACCTTATTAAATAGAAAATGTTGCAGAATATCAGCAAAGACTATATTAGTAATTGCCATATACTAATTTTGCAAACACATTGATTAACAGTAGCCGGAAAGTGGCCTACCCCTTTAAGTCTTGAGCCTCTAATAAGCATTTCTTCACCCCCCCCCCCCCTCATCCCTGTGTATTTGAACCTTCTTCTTATCTGTCAGCAGAACCGAAAAATGAAAACCACAACGGATCCTGTCTTTGATGCATCCATAAGGCCTCTATCACACGGTCAGTATTTTGTATCAGGATTTGATCATGAGTTGGAAGCCAAAAGCAGGAGGGGTCCAAAACACAGAAGACTTGCAAATATTCCCATCACGTGTCATCTCTGTTTTGGACCCACTCCTGTTTTTGCCTTACCAATACTGACCAAATACTGACCGTGTGAATGCGGATGCTCAAAAGACAGGATCCATTATTTTGGGGTTGTTCTTGTGACAGATCAGAAGAAGGGAAAAATACCCATCAACACAAACTTACTGCTAACACCCTCTCCACTCTGTCATGGGCCCGCTACTTGTGTCAGCGTGTAACAGAACAGGTTCTCTAGCAATCTATGTGGAATCAGCAGACGGTGTAAAAGGAGAGAGCCATTTCACTCTATAGTAGAATCTTGGGCCACTGCACAGATAAGTACATTATACCTGACACTAACATTGACCTGTAAGGCTGAGTTCACACTTCAGTTATTTGGTCAGTTAATTCCAGCACTTACTGTATGGTGAGCCAAAATCAGGAACCAAACCTACTGTCAGATAAGATATCTTGAAAAGTAGGGATTGAAGATTATCGGAAGTACCGATATTATCGGCAGATATTAAGGATTTTGCACATTATGCCGATATGCCGATAATGCGTATGTCATACATGCTGAGTTGCTTGCGTAGTGACAACTGCATTATCACCATTCAGAAGAGGGATGACTACTGGCTCTCCACCATGTTACACCCTCACTACCAGGCCAAAATGAAGGCCTTTTTACACCTGCTGAGGAATGATTAATGTATCTACTATGGAGACATCTTATGTAGTTGGTGGGTCGCTGCCTATGTGCCCCATTGCCCATCCTCACAAAGGTCTGACCCGGGGGACCCTCTGAGCTCACGCTCCACTGCCATGACTGCTGGGGGAAGGGGGACAGGAGGAGCACCAGCTCCATCAGCAGCAACATAAAGGGGTTGGCCACTTTCTGGTTATTGTTGACCAATGTGCATGTAAGATGATTATATGACACTTACTAATTTAGCCTTTGCTGATTTTATGTGACATTTGCTATATTTCATAAGTTGTGTCCCCTTGTTGTGCAAATCTTCTGTGCTGTCCACACAGGAGATCTGTCACTAAGACGGCCACTGATGGAGGGTCATGTGACCAAGCAAAAATAACTCCAGACACATCACTCAGCCTTCTCCACTCAAATGCACCATATCTGCCATCTGCACTTGAAATTTTGATAGATTATGGCAGGTGTATTGAGTAATTTGCCTCGTCACATGACCCTCCATCAGCAGCCATTTTATGGACAGGACTGTTGTGTGGACAGCACAAAGGACTTGGACAAAAAAAGAGAATACCTTATTAAATAGAAAATGTTGCAGAATATCAGCAAAGACTATATTAGTAATTGCCATATACTAATTTTGCAAACACATTGATTAACAGTAGCCGGAAAGTGGCCTACCCCTTTAAGTCTTGAGCCTCTAATAAGCATTTCTTCACCCCCCCCCCCCCCTACTGAAGAAACCACCCAGCAGCAGCAGGGCATGGAACCAGCAGCTGGTGGCATACTTGGACTCTACCCTGTAATCCCAGATCCCCTGGACTACTGGACAGCCAAACTTGAATTGTGGCCGCAACTGGCCGTGTTTTCTCTGGACAAGCTTTCCTGCCTAGCCAGCAGTGTGGCATCAGAGAGGGTGTTCAGTGCGGCAGGGGGCATAGTTACCCCAAAGAGAACTAACCTTTCAACACAAAATTTAGAGAGATTAACATTTGTAAAGATGAATCAGGTGTGGATCAGCCATGATGTCCACACACCGGTGCCCGATGCATCAGACTAGATCATTCTGGCAGTAATGTTCTGACTGCAGTGTGCTGCCACACCAGAACAGGGCCACTATGTTACCTCCTCTTGCTGTTGCCACCCTCACCACTCTGTGACTGGGCCACTATGTTACATCGTCTTGCTGTTGCCACCCTCACCACTCTGTGACTGGGCCACTATGTTACCTCATCTTGCTTTTGCCACCATCGCACCACTAGTGTCCGAGTTTGGCCTTGTTGTCATCCCTGTGTATTTGAACCTTCTTCTTATCTGTCAGCAGAACCGAAAAATGAAAACCACAACGGATCCTGTCTTTGATGCATCCATAAGGCCTCTATCACACGGTCAGTATTTTGTATCAGGATTTGATCATGAGTTGGAAGCCAAAAGCAGGAGGGGTCCAAAACACAGAAGACTTGCAAATATTCCCATCACGTGTCATCTCTGTTTTGGACCCACTCCTGTTTTTGCCTTACCAATACTGACCAAATACTGACCGTGTGAATGCGGATGCTCAAAAGACAGGATCCATTATTTTGGGGTTGTTCTTGTGACAGATCAGAAGAAGGGAAAAATACCCATCAACACAAACTTACTGCTAACACCCTCTCCACTCTGTCATGGGCCCGCTACTTGTGTCAGCGTGTAACAGAACAGGTTCTCTAGCAATCTATGTGGAATCAGCAGACGGTGTAAAAGGAGAGAGCCATTTCACTCTATAGTAGAATCTTGGGCCACTGCACAGATAAGTACATTATACCTGACACTAACATTGACCTGTAAGGCTGAGTTCACACTTCAGTTATTTGGTCAGTTAATTCCAGCACTTACTGTATGGTGAGCCAAAATCAGGAACCAAACCTACTGTCAGATAAGATATCTTGAAAAGTAGGGATTGAAGATTATCGGAAGTACCGATATTATCGGCAGATATTAAGGATTTTGCACATTATGCCGATATGCCGATAATGCGTATAAAGCGAATACTACTGAGCGTGATTACTAGTATGCACCGGGTGCCGGGAGCAGGGAAGAAGCGCAGCAAGTGCTTCCGATTCTCACCCTCCCTGGTCTTCTTTGATGGGGCCCGCGCTGCACTGTCCTGACCCCCTACAGTGTCAGGATGTAGTGTGCGCACTATGATCTGACGCTGCATGATGTCAGGTGACAGTGAGAACACAGGGGTGCGCGACACCGGACCATGAGATGAAAAGGAGCCGCGGCGCAGGAGAGACGAAGAGTTATTTTATTTTATTCATCTGAGGTCTGATAGGGGATAAATAAAGTCTGATCTGAGGTCTGATAGGGGATAAATAAAGTCTGATCTGAGGTCTGATAGGGGTTAATAAAGTCAGTGAGAAATTGGCATTTGGCACTAGTATTTTATAAATGTAAATTATAAATTGACTACCAACTAAGGGCTTTATTCATTTATAATTTACCGTACATTTATAATATACTAGTGCCAAATGCAAATTTCCACCACCTTAATGACTTACCAACTAATATAATATATATTATAATATCTAAAATATCGGTATAAATTATTGGCCTGAAAGTTCACCGGTTATCGGTATCGGCTCTAAAAAATCAATATCGGTCGATCCCTAATGAAAAGATCTTCACCTGTTCTGTGTTTTCGACCCGTAATTGACCAAATAATTGAAGTGTGAACTGAGCCTGAGTGACGCCTGTCACCTGCTTGTCATACTGACGCACAGTAACTGTTTCACTACCAGAAAGGACTAGCTATGCATGTTGCTGCAATGCACAGTGATATACAACTATATTCACTCTCCCTGCAGGCCGGAATATAGCTGATTTAACATATTTTGTAGCTAAAACAAAGAGGTATTACAGAGGCGGCACCGCTATAAGCCTAGTCAGTCAATATACCAACAGCACCTCAAACCGGGATAGGCGCACCTCTTCAGTCTCCCCTGCACAGCGGCGGTGCACAAACCGAAAAGAGAGCACTGTAGTAAAAGGTAAAGAAGGCGGCACTCGCCCATGCAGTTCAGTAAAATTAATCCTTTATTTCATCCGGGGTGCACTCAAAGTGTTAGCAGAGGTAACGGCGGCAGATAGCATTAAGTCCACATATAGCGGCGACAGCCGTTTCGCGCAGGATCGCGCTTCCTCAGGTCACTGTCGTCCCATAACATATTTTGTGACTACTTAATTTGGCGCTAAGTAAATTTTGGGGGAAAATTTGGCGATGCATCCACATCGAACTTTTGAAAACTTTGCTCATCTGTAAGGAGCACCATCATCATCTAGCTTATTCTTATCAACAACTCCCTTTTAAAGGGAAACGGAAGAGAGAAACAATTTGCGCAGACGTCTAGTTTCGGTTTCAGACAAGACCACAAATACGGAAGTAGGTTCAGAAATTTGTGGACTTAAAATAAGGATCCTGCATGGGAGACTTTCTACTACAGATGATTAGGGTCATACAGAGTTAAACAGAGACGAGATGGCAGCAGTATTGCTAAGGTGGTCATTATATCACTCACGCCTATAAAGGGATCATTTTCAAAAACAGAACATGCCTTGATGTGACACCAAATGTCCTTCTAAGATCCCAGAAGTAGTTTGGGCAGAAACGGGTTTGTACTGAAGGAGCCGACTGTATCTGGATGGTGGACAACAAAATTGTGGGAGCTGCTGATGCTTATCAGTGGATCAAACAATCCTCTCTGTTAGGCCTCTTGCACACGACTGTATGGTATTTTCAGTATTTAGCGGTCCGCAAAAATTGGATCCGAAACAAATATGGATGACGTCCGTGTGCATTCCGTTTTTTTCGGAACAGAACAGCTGGCCCCTGATGGAATAGTACTATCCTTGTCCGTTATGCGGACAATAATAGGACATGTTCTATCTTAGAACGGAACGGAAATACAGAAACGGAAGGGATACAGAGTACCTTCCTTTTTTTGGCGGATCCATTTAAATGAATGGTTCCATATACTGTCTGTATATGGAACGCAAAAAACGGAATGTAAATGGTAAAAAAACTACTTTCGTGTGCAGGAGGCCTTAGGCTACTTTCACACTTGCATTTTGTGCGGATTCGTCATGGATCTGCAAAAAGGCTTCCGTTCAGGTAATACAACCGTCTGCATCCGTTCTGAACGGATCTGGTTGTATTATCTTTAACATAGCCAAGACGGATCCGTCATGAACGCCATTGAAAGTCAGTGGGGGACGGATCCATTTTCTATTGTGTCAGAGAAAACAGATCCGTCCCCATCGACTTACATTGTGTGCCAGGACGGATCCGTTTGGCTCAGTTTCATCAGACGGACACTAAATTGCTGCAAGCAGCGCCTCTAAAGTGTTATGGTGACTGAACGGAGGCAAACTGAGGCATTCTGAGCGGATCCTTTTCCATTCAGAATGCATTAGGGAAAAACTGATCCGTTTCGGACCGCTTGTGAAAGCCCTGAATGAATCTCACAAACTGAAAGACAAAACGTGAAATGTGAAAGTGGCCTTAGTCGTCTGTCTTGGATGTCAAGATCCCTCATGTAACCACTGCTCCTGTTGTGGATATGAGACTGAAAGATCTGAAGCCATTAAAAGATGGCGCTGGCATCCGGGATCACTCCCCTTTTATCTATAGTTTACATTCCTTAGCTATGCTAATTGTGCAGAAGTGAAAATGTATTTTTGCATAATGACCAATGGAACTAACAACTTGCAGTTTGGAGCAGACAGTTGATAAGATAGCACAGCTTGTGTGCATTCAAAATACTTGGCGCCCAACATGGGACAAAGGTGCAATTGTTCTGACTGAGCAGCCGCATGAAATATCTACTGGTGGGTCGGACGCAGACAAGGGAGGAGACTGCGCAGCTCAGCGAAAGATAAGAAAACTAGTTATCCTACCTGATATCCCTTCTGTGCCTCCGCTCTGGGCAATGGGTGGGACGGCTCTCCCTATGGACACCAGTCCACATAAGCCCTTATCCTAAGAACGTGGTCAAAGTGTATTATCTACTGTCTGTGGTTCGACAGGGACTTCAAAGGAAATATACATATGTATATAGTTACATGTGTTCCAACTTTAGACAGTTGATGATTAAAAATATATACTCGTCCTACTAGCAGTAGACTATTGTCACGTTGGTAGACGTGTTCCTATTGGTGTCATGTATCTGTTACACCGATAGATGTCTTGAAGTTAATATAAAAAAAAGAGAAATATATTAGTGGATGGAGTATAGGTTGTTGTAACGGATATCCTCGGAAAATGAGGAGGGGCTCATATGACGTATATGCCAGAGGTATAAAACACAGGCTGGCATGTCATTGAGTATAACTGAAGTCCCTCTCCAGAAGGAGAGAACAGGTTATCGGTAGCTGTCCTCTAGCTTCAGGGAGGAAAGTGTTCAGATTGAATGTACATGCAAAGATAACTTAGAGAGACTGACAGTGCGGGCGGCATTAGAAGCCTTCCGGCTGAGAGCCGTGTACAGTATTCAGTATAATGAAGACTTAAAAAGAAGAGAAGAAAATGTGGGCAGAGAACTTGGCATCTGGCAGTTACACCGACCACCTGATTGTCTCAGAGAGAAGGAGAGAAATTCATTAAGAACACAGGAATTTATGAGGTGAAAGTGCTGACAAATTAGAAAGAAATGCTTCAAGATAACAACGTAGTAAAGGATGCAGAAGCATGGTATAGAACAGCCAGAGAGATGAAGAAATTAGGCTGGACAGAAATGTATGATAGAAAGACAAATGATTACTTTTATATGCCGCCAACACAGCCCCTAAAATGGCACCGGAGAACTCCGCCATACTTCAGCAGGCACGATCCCCACCATATTATCAGCCCCCTTAGTCTCTGGAGGGGTGGATCTGTGGAGTATGTCATTGACAAAAACCCACAGGGAGGAATGTCTGTTACAGCTGTGGAGCGGCGAAACCAAGCCCCAGGCCCACCTCCTTGTACCCGGTTATCGCACAGGATGGCACACCTTATGTACCAGCTTCCGATCTGGCAGCCATTTTAACTAATCCCACTGACTCTCTGGCAGCCATCTTAACTAATCCCATTTTCTCCCCAGCAGGCATCTTAACTGAGGTAACTTTACTCCCTGCCCAGAGCCCAGTTACTGGTATTGTTCCTGATACGGCTAGAAGCATGAAACAATACACATAGATCTAAGTAGCACCACATACACTCACCTAAAGAATTATTAGGAACACCATACTAATACGGTGTTGCCTTCAGAACTGCCTTAATTCTACGTGGCATTGATTCAACAAGGTGCTGATAGCATTCTTTAGAAATGTTGGCCCATATTGATAGGATAGTATCTTGCAGTTGATGGAGATTTGAGGGATGCACATCCAGGGCACAAAGCTCCCGTTCCACCACATCCCAAAGATGCTCTATTGGGTTGAGATCTGGTGACTGTGGGGGCCATTTTAGTACAGTGAACTCATTGTCATGTTCAAGAAACCAATTTGAAATGATTTGAGCTTTGTGACATGGTGCATTATCCTGCTGGAAGTAGCCACCAGAGGATGGGTACATGGTGGTCATGAAGGGATGGACATGGTCAAAAACAATGCTCAGGTAGCTTGTGGCATTTAAACGATGGCCAATTGGCACTAAAGGGGCCTAAAGTGTGCCCAGAAAACATCCCCCACACCATTACACCACCACCAGCAGCCTGCACAGTGGTAACAAGGTATGATGGATACATGTTCTCATTCTGTTTACGCCAAATTCGGACTCTACCATTTGAATGTCTCAACAGAAATCGAGACTCATCAGACCAGGCAACATTTTTCCAGTCTTCAACAGTCCAATTTTGGTGAGCTCGTGCAAATTGTAGCCTCTTTTTCCTATTTGTAGTGGAGATGAGTGGTACCCGGTGGGGTCTTCTGCTGTTGTAGCCCACCTTTCTTTTCCATTCTGACATTCAGTTTGGAGTTCAGGAGATTGTCTTGACCAGGACCACAACCCTACATGCATTGAAGCAACTGCCATGTGATTGGTTGACTAGATAATCGCATTATTGAGAAATTGAACAGGTGTTCCTAATGATTCTTTAGGTGAGTGTAGAGTACTCAACTCAGTAAGTGAAGGATACACATTTTCCTATAATTAGTTATTACTTGTAGTATTGTTTAATTAGATGAAATGCCTTAACTTGTATGTTTGTTCCTTTGCTAGGATTAAGTCAGCACTTGGAGGCAACTTCATCTTGATTCATAACAGGTTGTTGTGGTTGGTGCAGATGTTCAGGACTCCAGGTCAAGGGGAATTGGGTGAAGATATTAGGTTAAGTCCTGCATTTGATACAAAGTCAAGTGAAGTACTGGACCCTGGGGGTCCTGCCCATCTGCTAAAATCACAAAAGGAGGGGATTGTGTATGGATCTTGTTTCCATCTGTGGGCTGTTTACATTGTGTTTGTTTTTGTTGGTTTGCCCGTTGTATTAGTGTACTGAACGTATGTTCAAGAGAAATAGTGTGCAGGAGGCGGAGCCTGACTGCCCACCAAGTCAGACGTACGTAGGAGAGCTCTCTTCCATGTAACCTCGCAAACTGGCTAAAATAGCAGTCTAACCCAGCACAGAATGGGCAAAGTCGGCAGATATATTCCTAAAGATAAACCTGATCCTACCAGATTGGATCGTTGTGCCTCTGATATGGAGAAATTCCTCAATAAGAAGTCCTCTACCTTCGCATCTACTGTCTCCAAGATGGCGCCGCCTGAACATGAGGGCGAGACACAGGACTCAGAGGGAGCGGACGGCTTCACTGCAGACCCAGCAGGCGAGCTTTCGCAGCCAAGTCCCGCACCGATCTCCAGACAGTTCCTGCAGCAAGCGCTAATGACAGCACTGTCGCCGGTCCTTCATGACCTCAAAGAAATCAAGGCTGATGTTAAGCACATTGGGCACCGCGTTGAAACGCTCGAAAATACCCAGTCAGCTATCCTCAACTACGTCCAAGTTGCTAGCTCAAACACCGCGGCTTATGCGAACTCTCTGGATAACGCCTATGCGCTAATAGAGGATCAAGAGAATCGCAGCAGGCGGAAAAATCTCTGCATAAAAGGCCTACCTGAAAGCGTGGATTATGAGGCCTTGCCCAAAGCTGCTGAAGCCATCTTCACCACTCTCCTGGGTGTAACGAGAGCAGAGGCGATCCACATTGAACGCATTCAGAGGGCATTGAGACCCAAGTCGAAAGATTCGGACCATCCCCGGGATGTCGTTTGTGGCCTACTAAAGTACGTGGACACAGCGGCGCTGATGCCGGCCGCAAGGAACCAGAGGGAGATTGTCTTTGAAGGTGCCAAAGTCTACATATACCAGGACCTGGCTCGCTCAACGCTGAACAAGCGGCGGGCCCTGCGGCCCCTCACGGATCACCTCTGTTATGCTAAAATCCTATACAAGTGGCTTTTTCCATTTGGCCTGACTTTCGCAATTGGGGGACAAAGATGTGTCATCCGCCTACCAACTGATCTGCAAGCGGCTTGGAAGCTCCTCCAAACCACCCCACTGGACATACCTTCGTGGCTACCGTCCGCGGACGTTAGTATCCCCCTACCGGATCTTCCGGAAGCCCAAGGGTGGACAAAGGCAACATCCAAGAAGAAGACTACAAGCAGGCCCCGGGACTCTTAACCATCTGTGGGTCTACACAGCCGAGATATGCATCTAAACGGCCTACCATGAGGATAGGTCTGGTTGCCAGACCCAGCTCAAGGACTCACACGATCACCGCGGCCCTGCGGTACATGCAAGTAGCGTGCAGGCAAAGGCACATCAGTTAATTCCCACACCCCATGTATGTTTTAGCAGACCTCAGAGGTCCCCACCTATAGTGGGACACCTTTCGGGGTCTACTTTCTGGTTAGACAATATCACTTGCACTGTAATTATTTTGGCACCAGGTATGGGAGGTGCGCTGGCTTACAATTGATGAGCCAGATGCCCATTGTCCCCCTGACCCCCGCCAGGATTCCAATTGCGCAGACCTGGTGCGTGCGCCAACATAAGTGGCCTCCCATGCCCGCTTTGCCATATCTAAATGAACTGCTGTGGCACTGCTGGCATGGGTCCCACTACCTTGAGATCTCAGTTACATTGGTTTTTGTTGGTTATGTTTATTGCTCCCCCACCTGGTCAATGGTCGTAGCTAAAGGTTCTTATGATCTGAGTACCCTAAATGGCAGGTCAGAAGCCCCAAATTAAGTGCACCTCCTTCAATGTGAGGGGCTTTAATACCCCTCAAAAACGCTCCCAGGTTATCCACCTTCTTAAGAAATCCCGCACAGGAATTTGCTTCCTTCAAGAATTACACTTTAGGGCGTCCAACATCCCTAACATGCAGAAATCTTATTTCCAGCATTGGTTTACTAGTGCCTTTGACAAAGCAAAAAGAGGGGTGGGAATAGCAATTTCCAAATATATCCCCTTCAAGCTGCTAACAACTCAGACAGACACAGATGGAAGGTTCATTTTTGTGAAGGGAGTCATAGGCACACAAAAAGTCACACTGGCCAGTCTGTATAGCCCAAATAGGGGACAGAAACAATGGATAAAGAGCACCCTACAGAAACTCAGGTTGTTTGCGGAAGGAGTTTGGCTGCTAGGTGGTGATCTAAACGTCACCTCCACAGGCAGACTTGTCACCATCCACAGGCAGACTCCTCTGATGGCACCTCGCAGCTAACTCAGTCAGCAATAGGTTGCATTAACAACTACCTCTCTGAAGTAAACCTGCTTGACACTTGGCGTCTAACACACCCTGATGGACACAACTATGCCTTTTTCTCCCTAAACTGACCCTGACTCCTATCCATATGAGTCAACCCTGAAGGTGGGAGGACTCATACACCGTATGCCTAGGGGTCCCTACTAGCCCTCAGGATTGCCCTGGAACAAGGAGCAGGGTAAGACGACCTGTTCTTTCTGGACACGAATGAACAGGAGTCTCACTGGCCAAGCTGCAGGGAAAGGAACATAAACAGCCTATGGATATGGCAGGAGGCTGAAAAGCACTTCCACACCTACCTGCCACAGACACTCAGACTGGATCCCGTGCAAGACAGCAAGTGTCCACACCCAAACACAGATGGACACAGCACACACACAAACACACAGGGAGCCAGATCCATAGGTGCATAACATAACAAAGGAAAACATCAAATGGACATCAACATAAACTTAAGAGTCACAGTTAGTTTTACATTTATGACCACAAGGGTGGCCCCCACTGGCAGGTTGAAAACACAGGAGGCTGCTCCAGCTAAGCATGGCTGAAGCAACCCTCAGACATGTGCTAACAGTGAGGCTTTATAGACCAAGAAGCCACACCCAACAGTAAGACACACCCAGTGACTCGCACACAAACTGGGAAGGGAGTTAACCCTTCCAGCACCAGGAAAGGGAAACACAAACTTAAAGGGAAAGTGTCCAACTCAAGAACACACTGTGGCTGTTGCCGCAGGCAACGACATGGGTGGCAACCATGTCCTTGGAGTCAGCCCGAAGGCCGGGACACTGCCACCACATGTACACAATACAACCAAACGTTGCCACGGGCAACCACAGTGAAGGAAAGATGTCAGTGCACACCAAACATAAAACAGAGTGCACACAGACATACAAAAGTGCATACATACACGCACACAAACTCCAAGGCAACCGCACACATACCAGTTGTCCGTGGCAACCGCACCTGAGGCAAACAGCAAAATGCCTCCAGCTGCGGTTGACACAACAACCCAAACCGCGGGCAACTGTATGCGGCTCCCAAGGAGTCACGGCCATAAACATGGTTGTGACAGCGGCTTAATGAAACACTGCTAGACAAAGATGCAGATGTCAAATCTCTAGAGCAAAAACTGGCATGGTTCTTTTCGGAGAATGCTACTCCAGGGATGCCATACACAACATTGTGGGAGACGCATAAGATAGTGATGAGGGGTGAGCTAATCGCATTAGGTAGCAGGATAAAAAAAGACTGTCAAAAAACACTTCACTCTCTCATCAAACAGATTGCAGAGAAAGAGTCCATCCATAAACGTTCCAAAGCACTAAGCGCGCAGACTGATTTATGCAAGCTTAACACAACACAACTTAAAGACCACCTTAACATCTGTCACGCAAAGGCCTTCCAGTACTCCCAGTTTCGATTTTATTCACATTGGGACAAGAGCACGAAACTCATGTCCTCTCTCATCAAACAAAGGAAAGATTCCATGTATATACCCAGAATAAAGTCGGAACAGGGGGAGGTTCTGCACAAGACAGCAGATATAGCTAACGAATTCCAGAAATTCTATAAACAATTGTATGGACTAGCAGAACATAACCCCTCCACAAACCCTCCGACAGATTCAGCAATTGATCAATTTTTGAAACATATTAATCTCCCTTAAATTACACCACGAGATGGGGAGACCCTTATGGCCACAGTCACTAATAGCGAAATTAAGAAAATCCTGTCATCTATGCCTTTAGGCAAAAGTCCAGGCCCAGATGGATGGATATTATAAAAAATTCGCCCCCTGCCTTGTCCCACATATTACAGCTTGGTGTAATGCACTTCTTACTGGCTCACAGTTGCATAAGCAGTCACTAGAGGCCACCGTAACCATACTCACTAAATCCGGGAAAGACCCCACACTTTGTGGTAGCTACAGGCCTATCTCACTGTTAAATGTGGACATTAAAATCTGAGCAAAACTACTGGCTACACGCCTCAGCTTACTACTACCAAAAATTATACATCCTGACCAGGCAGGCTTTGTGCCAGGCAGAGAGAGGAACCACAACTCCTGTAGGATAATTACGGCTAGTTGATGCGGAGAAGGCCTTTGACCGGGTGAACTGGAACTTTATGACGAAAACTCTGCATAAGTTCGGCATTCCAGATAGGTTTCAGGACGCAATCATGACACTGTCTAGCGACCCGAGCGCATGAATACGAGTTAAAGGCACTTTGTCGCCATCCTTTACCATACGCAATAGGGCGCGTCAGGGCTGCCCCCTGTCATCAGCTCTCTATATTCTGGTAATGGAGACTCTTCTCCAAGCAATCAGAGATCACCCCGCCATTTGGGGAGTCAGAGCCAATAATGACTCCATTGAATTCAGCAATGTAGCCTATGCAGATGACTTACTGATAATGGTGTCTAACCCGGTCAAGGCCTTCCCGCATCTCCTATCTCTGTTTGAGGAATATGGTAATGTGTCTAACTATAAGATTAATTACACGAAGTCGGAGGCCATAAAAATAACAGCTCCCCAACAAAATATAGAGGTCCTTAAAGCGTCCACCCCATTCCAATGGCAAACTGAGTCCATCACCTACCTGGGTATCAAACTCCCCCCTGACCCAAATAAACTTTTCCAACTTAACTACACACCACTTCTCACAGGGATTCAACAACAACTTCAATCCCTGCATATACCCTACACCACATGGATGGGAAGGAAAAATTTGCTGAAAGCATTCATACTTCCCAAGATCCTCTATGTTATGCAAATGCTACCCATCTTTCTCTCTAACTCATACATTTCCCGCCTTAGGAGATTGTTTTCCACGTACCTTTGGGGAGGAAAGGGAGCTAGATTGTCTCATAACAGATTGTGATTGCGACGTAATCAAGGGGGCTTTGCCCTACCCGATATACACATATACTATCATGCCATTCACCTGAGGAGATGGCTACAATTACATGTTCCCATTCATCATACCATGGGCACTGAGCTGGAAATGCTTCAACTTTCACAGGGGCAAAGGGCAGCATTGTGGGACCTGTCCTCCACCTCTCTACACTCACAAGTGCTGCTTAAAGGTACCAGCTTAGTCATTAGACGCCTTAATAGGGAACATGACTTGTTTCCTATTCCATCAGCCAAGGTTCCTGCAGACCATTTGCGGCTAGGCCCAATACAAAACAAGTGCCTCAGTTCTGGAACAGGGTCAGAGAACATACACTAGTAGAATTCCTTGGAAGTTCTAAGGGAGGACTACCAGACCATCATCGGTTAGCAAAATTTGGAAGGCCTCTAATTTCCTGGACCTTATAGAGCTTAGATCCGTAAGCAAGATCCTCTTGTCTAAGTGTGACCCAGGTGCGGCACCCACATGGTTCGAAAGGCTACTAACACCCACCACGCCCCAAAGAAAATTGATTTCTCTGCTGTACTTAGCCCTTAACACCCCTCAGTCCGGTGTAACTCCACATTACATAAGGACATGGGCCAATGAATTGAACACAACTTTTTCTGAAACGGATATTTTACGCATTCACTCTCACTCACATGGTTTCTCCCGTTGTGTAAAAGTCCAAGAACACTCAAATAAGGTTCTTACTCAATGGTATCGCACACCAAAGAGTTTATTCCTCAGTGGTCTTAGCAACAATGATAAATGTTGGAGGTGCAAAGACAGTAGTCGGACTCTGCTACACATTTTCTGGACCTGTACTAAGATTCGCCCATACTGGGATCTCATCTCCAAGGCCATTGACCTGACCCTAGGTACCAGGATACCACCGGAGTTAGTACTTCTCTGGCTGCCCACAGAGGCCCTCTCACCCTCAAAAAACAATCTGGCAACGCACCTAATACAGGCAGCTCGTCTGCTCATCCCGCAACGATGGCTTAGTACAGAACCTCCAACATTTTCTCATTGGGTTGCCAAAGTGGAGTGTCTACGTAGACTAGAAGAACTGGCCAGTTGGGATACTAGGACACATGGAAAACATAAGACACTCTGGGACCCCTGGCTGACTTCTAGGCAGGCAATTGAGGCTATTACGCCACGGACTTAGTTAAGGGATTACTGACACACTTGCACTTAACCTAGGCAAGTTAAAGGACGAACACCATCAAAGGAACCACAGATCTGGACCCAATAGGCTACCAACCAGATAACCCAGACCGTCTCATTGACCGTAATGCTCAGTTGAAAGAGCATAGAATCCTCCACCCTCCCTTTCTCTTCCCCCCAGTTATAGTTATAATTTACAGTTTGCAAAATAATGTCCTATCATCTACCGCAAACACCTAGGCACACTCCATATATCCTAGGTATAATAGCCGAATTTGCACATTGGCATTATAGGAATGATGATTTGTTGCAAAGTATACCTCGCTATATGCCATGATCAGCTTACTTAATAAAGAGATTTGATGTTATGGCTGATGTTGTTCACAGCTTCACAAAATGTTTAGCCTTTGTCAGATATGATGTCATGTACAGTGATAGACATGCTGCTATATATGTATACCTATGTCAAAGTTGCCATTGTCTGTGACAAAAAAGGCCTTGTATATGCGTATTATACAAAAGCCCAAATGTGCCTTTTTGCATACTGTTCAATAAAAAGAAAATTGACAAAGAGAAGTAGTGTGCAGCAAGCGTTTGGCCGATGGTTTTTGCGGTAGTCAGGAGAACTACAGTTTTCTGGCCCCCTAGTGAACGGTAGGAGTCCCCACTGGGGCCTAGGGAGACGAAGCCAATTTAGAGTTAGGCAACACCCAAGGTATGTAGAAAGGGACCGACAGGGATCCCAGCTGCAGAAGTTGTAAAGAAGAGAGAAGACAGGCAGTGAAGAACTTCAGCCAGCTAATGAAAGGTGTAGACATGCCCCCTCCCTGGTGGTAAACTGAATCCAGAGTAGTGGGAAAAAGCATGTAGGGAAAGCAAAGGGTGGCTAAAAGCTAACAAGCTCACAGGACAGGCAGAAGTCCGTCTGCGAGTAGCGAGGGAAGTATATAGAGGAGGTGGAGAGAGACAGAAGAAGTGGGAAGTACTATTATGAATGTTATCATGATAATGTTAAACTATCTCCCCAACAGAGAAAGAAAAAAGTAAGTCTGCCACCCTCTAATAGTCCTGGTCTGTGTTGATTGTGCCCGGATCACTGTCCCCACAGACACCCATGTTTTTAGAGATTGCTGGGGAGGCAGTGAGGACGATACATAGATAGGTGAGGAGGAAAAGTTAGACCAAGATTAGGAAACAGACAATACTGTATTGGCTGTGCTATGAAACACTTCAGCAGATTCAAGTCCGGCAGTTTTGTCTAGATGTTGTTCTGGGCTGGATTTTATGTGGACTGGGGTAAAGGTTTGGTAGTGGGATCTGCCAGTCCACACCCTTCCCCTACATGTATTTAGAGATGCCGCGAACATAAAATTTTCCGTTACCGAACGGCGAACGCGAATTTCTGCAAATGTTCGCGAACGGGCAAACCGCCATTGACTTCAATAGGCAGGCGAATTTTAAAACCCACAGGGACTCTTTCTAGCCACAGTAGTGATGGAAAAGTTGTTTCAAGGGGACTAACACCTGGACTGTGGCATGCTGGAGGGGGATCCATGGCAAAACTCCCATGGAAAATTACATAGTTGACGCAGAGTTGGATTTTAATCCATAAAGGGCATAAATCACCTAACAATGCTCAATATTTTTAAACAACGTGGTTTAAAACATCCAGTGTGTGTATACGACCAGATATGATGTCGTATCGATCAGGTAGTGTAAGGGTTACGCCCGCTTTACAGACATTGACAGACCAAACTCCCCTTTTAATGCACCGCAAACAACCGCAAACAGTCCATTTGCCCAACCGCAAACTTCCCCTTTGCACAAGGTTGGATACCAAGCTAGCCATGTCCCGTTGATGTCATTGAAGGTTTCTTCCTTCACCCAGCCACGTACAACACCAAGGGTCCCCGAAAGGTGAATTGAATTGACTTTTCGAACAGGGAGATGGTTAAAAAAAATGCTGGCTCCCTCCCCTTTGTTTTAATCCACGCCACGGTCACTGCGTCTGCGCCGTGCAATTTACTGTCACACCCGATATGAGTGGTATTTTCTGTAGTATTATTCTCATCAGTTTAATCCCTGTTACGTGACGTCCCCAATCTGGGGTCCATTTATTAAATAGATTTTTCGAACGGGGAGATGGTTAAAAAAACGCTGGCTCCCTCCCTTTTGTTTGAATCCACGCCACGGTCACTGCGTCCGCGCCGTGCAATTTACTGTCACACCCGATATGAGTGGTATTTTCTGTAGTACTATTCTCATCAGTTTAATCCCTGTTACGTCCCATATCAGGGATTGCCTTTTGTGAAAAAAAATTTAGGCCGGGACCTTCGACTGCCTTCACAGTGACAGACCAAACTCTGATACACCAAACTGAATTGATTTTAGGAACCGGGAGAAGGAAAAAGCAGCTTGCTCGGTCCTCTTACTCCCAAGTTGGGGCACTGTGCGTGCACAGAGCAATGTGCTGTGACACCCTATATGAGTGGTGTCTTAACTAGTCCTATTCCTATCAGTTTAATCCCTGTTACGTCCCCTATCCGGGGACGTGTGTCGAATTGATTAATCATTGTCGAATAAACAACATCTTGAAATAATTTTGTTCTGAGTTCTGTACTTGTTTTGTATTGAAATTGATGGGGATTTTTTTTAATTGTCTGCATTATTTCTAATAAACTATTAAGAGACTTGATGATTTTTTATTTTATGTATTAAAAACCCATACAACTTTAAAAAAAAAATGTTTTTTCTATAAAAAATTATCCAGCCGATCGCTTTTAGTCTGATCATATTGAAGCAACGGCCTTATCTGGGGTGCCAACACACTCATAGAGGTGATGATCGCTTCATTGTGATACGCAAGCCCCTTCACCACAACAAGGTACCGATCACGAAGGGGAATTGACACATGTATGTGCCTTTTTTTTGTTTTGTTTTTGCAGCCACAGTGCAGCACTAGAGGCCAGAAAAATTAGGCATGTACACATGCCTGAAAAATTAGGTATTGTTGCTGTAGCAGCGGCCGGAAAAATTGATGTTTTCCAGGCAGAAAGGTGACTAAAACATTGCGGCTTGAACCCTAGTTGGTGGCGGAGAATTCACGAAAGTCATCCGGTATGCAGACATTAAATACAGCAGCGTGGGGACCATTTTGAGCCCAAGGCATGTCATCAGGCCTTTTATTAGTCAAACGTATCCCACACTGTCAGTCCCTTCGGGATCCATGCCTCATTCATCTTAATGAAGGTGAGGTAATCAACACTTTTTTGACCGAGGAGATTGTCAGTGACAATGCCTCCTGCTGCACTGAAGGTCCTTTCTGACAGGACACTTGAAGCGGGGTAGGCCAGAAGTTCTATCGCAAACTGGGATAGTTCAGGCCACAGGTCAAGACTGCACACCCAGTAGTCAAGGGGTTCATTAGCTCCTCAGAGTGTCGATATCTGCAGTTAAGGCGAGGTAGTCTGCTACCTGTCGGTCGAGTCGTTCTCTAAGGCTAGATCCCGAAGGTCTGTGGCGATGTGTAGGACTGAAAAAGCTCCGCATGTCCTCCATCAACAACACATCTGTAAAGCGTCCTGTCCTTGCCGCCGTGGTCGTGGTAGGAGGAGGATTACTTTCACCTCTTCCCCTGTTAGATTCCCGTTGTGCTGTGACATCCCCCTTATAAGCTGTGTAAAGCATATTTTTTTTGTTTGGTTTTGAACTGCTGCATCCTTTCTGACTTTCGGTAATTTGGTAACATTTCCGCCACTTTCTGCTTATACCGGGGGTCTAGTAGCGTGGCCACCCAGTACAGGTCGTTCTCCTTCATCCTTTTTATTCGAGGGTCCCTCAACAAACATGACAGCATGAAAGAGCCCATTTGCACAAGGTTGGATGCCGAGCTACTCATTTCCAGTTCCTCGTCCTCACTAATATCATTGACGGTCTGTTCTTCCCCCCAGCCACGTACAACACCACGGGTCCCAGATAGGTGACAACAACGAGCACCCTGGGATGCCTGCTGTGGTTGGTCTTCCTCCTCCTCAAAGCCACATTCCTCCTCTGACTCCTCTTCCTCATACTCCTCTTCGAGCGATGCCGCAGGTACGGCAAGCAATGATGACAAGGCTGTTTCTGGTGGTGATGGTGACCACAACTCTTCCTCTTCCTCTTCACGCTCATCTACAGGCTGATCCAGCACTCTTCACAGGGCACGCTCCAGGAAGAAAACAAATGGGATGAGGTCGCTGATGGTGCTTTCGGTGCAACTGACTAGGTTTGTCACCTCCTCAAAAGGCTGTCCTAGCACCCCGGTCATACAAATACTCGTTGACGGCTTTTTCTTGTTGGAGCAGGCGGTCGAACATTAGGAGTGTTGAATTCCAACGTGTCGGGCTGTCGCAAATCAAGCGCCTCACTGGCATGTTGTTTCGGTGCTGAATGTCTGAAAAGTGCGCCATGGCCATGTAGGAACGCCTGAAATGGCCACACACCTTCCTGGCCTTCTTGAGGACGTCCTGTAAGCCTGGGTACTTAGACACAAAGCGTTGTACGATGAGATTGAACACATGTGCCATGCACGGCACATGTGACAACTAGCCGTCAGCAGGTTGACCCAATGCACAGTGTAGGTGATATACCTGCCCAGACCAGGTATCAGTGGTCAGATGGACCCTTGCCATAACACTGTATGCCAGAGATGCCATGACTTCCTTTTCAATCACTGAGTAGAGGTTTGGGATTGCCTTTTTTGAAAAAAAAAAATTAGTCCGGGTACCTTCCACTGCCTCAGACTCCACCAGCTGGTATGGTAAAAGCTGGCGGGCTAAGAGTTCCGTCAAGCCAGCTGTCAGATGCCGGGCAAGGGGCTGACTCTGTGACATTGGCTTCTTACGCTCAAACATTTCCTTTACAGACACCTGACTGTGGGCAGATGAGATGGAACTGCTGAAGGTGAGAGGCGGAATGGCGGGTGGTTGAGAGAGGGCAAGGGGGACAGCAGTGGTTGACGTGGCTGAAGATGCTGGACCAGGAGGAGGATGGTGGCTTTGAGCTTGTGTGCTGCTTCTACTCGTCATCATGTGTTGATCCCATAGGCGTTTGAGATGTGCGAACATGTGCCTTCGCAAAGCAGTTGTACCTAGGTGGGTGTTGGAATTCCCACAACTCAGTTTCTTTTGGCACAGGTTGCAAATGGCATCGCTGTTGTTAGAGGCAGACACACAAAAAAAATGCCACACTGCTGAGCTTTGCAATGACGGCATTCTGGTGGTGGCAACAGCATGCAATGATTAGCGTGCTGTCTGGCTGACCCCGGGTGCCGATACATGCTGTATGACTGTGCCACTATCTCCTTGCGACGACCTCCCCCTGCTTCCAACTCGTCTCCTCCTTCTCTCTGTCTCCCCTTTTGAACTTTCCCCCTCTTCTTCTTCTCTTTGAGCAGGCACCCACGTGGCATCCACGGACACATCGTCATCATCAACCACTTCACTTGTATCGGACACCTCAGCAAAGGAAGCAGCAGCGGGTACAACATCATCATCATCATCACACTGTATGTCCATGTGTGTAATGCTGCCTGACTGAGACATATCCCTGTTATCTACATCCTCTGGCAATAATGGTTGCACATCACTAATTTCATCCAACTGATGTGTAAATAACTCCTCTGAGGGATCAAGTGAAGCGGCTGAGGTGGTAGTGGTGGTGGCGGGCGGGAGAGTGGTAACTTGAGAGCAGGTGACCAAAGCTGAGCTGTAGGAGGATGGTGCGTCAAGGTTCTTAGCGGAAGCTGTTGAAGATTGGGTGTCCTGTGTAAGCCAGTCAACTATTTTCTCTGAATTTTTTGGGTTCAGGGTACGTGGCCTCTGAACACTGGCCATTATTCCAGGGCCAGTGGAAATCACAGCACCAAGACCACGACGGCCCCTGCGGGGTGGCCTGCCTCTGCCTGTCATTTTTTTTTAATGTGAAGTGGTACTATGCGTGCAAGGTACTGTGCCACCCTATATAAGTGGTGGGCAGTGGGCACAGTACAGTCTGTGTGGGCCTGACACACACGGGCTTGGAAATGTGATTATATCACAGAAAATTTTTTAATATAATTTTTTTTATCTGCAAGGTATTTGAGTGAGTGACACCATGTAACGGTATGAGTGGAGGCCTAGCCACTAGCCACTAGCCACAATACAGTCTGTGTGGGCCTGACACACACAGGCTTGCAAATGTGATTATGTGACTGAAAAATATTAAATATAATTTTTTTATTTGCAAGGTATTTGAGTGAATGACACGCTGTAACGGTATGAGTGGAGGCCTAGCCACTAGCCAGTGGCCACAATACAGTCTGTATGGGCCTGACACACACGGGCTTGCAAATGTGATTATGTCACTGAAAAATATTAAATAGATTTTTTTTATCTGCAAGGTATTTGAGTGAGTGACACCCTGTAACGGTTTGAGTGGAGGCCTAGCCACTAGCCAGTGGCACAATACAGTCTGTGTGGGCCTGACACACACAGGCTTGCAAATGTGATTATATCACAGAAAAATATTAAATATAATTTTTTTTTATCTGCAAGGTATTTTCTGTCACACCCTGTATGAATGGTGTGCACACAGTCCTGTCTGTGACTGAGCCTGCAGCCTCTCACACACGGGCAGCCAGGCAACTGTAATATATATATATATTTGTGTGAGGCGCTTACGGTAGTACAGTGAAGAACCCTAGGAAATCAGGGAATAAGCGTAGTCGGTTGTGGTGTGCCGAAACCGAGGATGAGGTAGGCCTGAGAAAGAAGAGGGCAAAAATGAAATAACCAGTTATTGTAGTCAAATATACATGAATAGCTCAACCCGACATGTTTTGGAAAGTATCTCTTAACTCTTGTGTTGGATTGGGAATGTATCGCGAGTAAGCGGATGACTTCCAGCGCCCCAATTCCCGATGACATGAGTAGGGGCGTTGGCACTGGAGGCCGTGGACGCGGCTCCAAAGCGAAAGGAGTGCCCTGAGTAGTTGGCTGCGTTGAGGCCCAGTTGTGTGAGGGATGACCTGACATGGGTCATGAAGGTGGTAGTGGTGAGTACCGAGCCATGTAGTGAAGTAGCGGTTGAGAGGGTAGAACTTGTGACGTTGTCTGTAAGCATCCAGAACCCTGACTGGACACCATCTGTTGTGCGTGGGGTGATATGAAATGTTGACGGGTAAGTGCTGACTACTCTTGGAGTGAGGTAAGGTCAGGACGTAATGATCCATGTGTTTTGCCAAGTGGGAGACAAGAAGACAAGGTGTGGCTTGGGTCGTGTAGGTTGTAGTGAATTCCCCCGGGCCTCAGGAACCGTAGAAGGCCAAGTAAATTTCTGTTTTGAGGATGGAGTTGGTATCTGCTTCAGAAGGCTTGGCGTCTAGTAATTCGGATAATGCCTTGAAAATATGATTGTTAACGGGTAGCCTCTGGGCTGGACGTGCGGGTTTCGCTTTCTAAATACCTCTGAGTATGGTTTTGATTTGGTGAGAGGCCACGCAACTGATGTTATTAGGGTGTAAGATTAGCATGTGGTGTAAAATGCCAGCGAGAGAGTATGATGGCGTTGTATGACATTTGAGTTTAAGGTGGCAAACAGAAGCAAACCCCAGAAGAGAAGCCATTACAAAAAGGGGGGCGTGATGTTCCAGGAGGAACCTGACAACCTAAAAATAAAAGTCAGAGAAAACGATAACGTGAGAGAGACTCTAATGGCGCAAGCCACGCGTGCGAGTCACCATAAGATAATTGTATTGCAAGCCACTGATGACCGAGCCATGCGAGCGGGTCTGAAGGCAGAAAAGACATGGAACCTACTGGTTGCGGGACCACGCAGCCGGCCTCGACTGGCGGAGTTGTGTGTGTAGAATTTGAATGGGGAAGCGATACGTGAGAGACTCTAATGGCGGAGCCATGCGTGAAAGACTCTAATGGCGGAGCCATATGTGTAAAATGGCACGGAGAAGCCATGCGTGAGAGACTTTAAGGCGGAGCCATGCGTGAGACTCTAAAGGCGGAGCCATACGTGTAAAATTTACCCGGAGAAGCCATGCGTGAGAGACTCTAATGGCGGAGCCATGCGTGAGAGACTCTAATGGCGGAGCCATGTGTAAAATTCACCCGGAGAAGCCATGCGTGAGAGACTCTAATGGCGGAGCCATGCGTGAGAGACTCTAATGGCGGGGTCATGTGTGTGAAATTGATACGGAGAAGCCATGCGTGAGAGACTCTAATAGCAGAGCCATGCGTGAGAGACTCTAATGGCGGGGTCATGTGTGTGAAATTAATACGGAGAAGCCATGCGTGAGAGACTCTAATGGCAGAGCCATGCGTGAGAGACTCTAATGGCGGGGTCATGTGTGTGAAATTGATACGGAGAAGCCATGCATGAGAGACTCTAATGGCGGAGCCATGCGTGAGAGACTCTAATGGCGGGGTCATGTGTGTGAAATTAATACGGAGAAGCCATGCGTGAGAGACTAATGGCGGAGCCATGCGTGAGAGACTCTAATGGCGGGGTCATGTGTGTGAAATTAATACGGAGAAGCCATGCGTGAGAGACTCTAATGGCGGGGTCATGTGTGTGAAATTTACCCGGAGAAGCCGTGCGTGAGAGACTCTGATGGCGGAGCCATGCGTGAGAGACTGTAATGGCGGGGCCATATGTGTAACCCTAGAACGGAGAAGCCATGCGTGAGAGGCTCTAATGGCAGGGCTGTGCGTGAGAGATTCTACTGGCGAAGGTCATGTGCGTGACACTAACGGAGAAGCCATGCGTGAGACTAATGGCAGAGTCGTATGTGTAAAACTAACCCGGCAAAGTAATGCGTGAGAGACTCTAATGGCGGAGTTGTATGTGTGACACTGAAACGGAGAAGCCATGTGTGAGAGATTCTACTGGCAAAGTCATATGCGTGACACTAACGGAGAAGCCATGCGTGAGACTAATGGCGGAGTCCTGTGTGTAACACTAAACGGGGAAGCCATGCATGAGCGACTCTAATGGCGGAGTCATATGTGAGAGACTCTAATGGCGGAGTTATTGTGTGAAACTAAAACGGCAAGTGATGCGAGAGAGTCTCTAATGGCGGAGTTATGTGTGTGAAAGTAAAACGGCGAAGTAACGCGTGAGAGACTCTAATGGCGGAGTTATGTGTGTGAAAGTAAAACGGCGAAGTAACGCGTGAGAGACTCTAATGGCGGAGTTATGAGTGTAAACTAACCGGCGAAGTAATGCGTGAGAGTCTGTGATGACGGAGTAATGTGTGTAAACTAAAACGGCGAAGTAATGAGTGAGGGACTCTAATGGCGGAGTTATGTGAAACGCTAAACGGAGAAGCCATGTGTGAGAGACTCTAATGGCGGAGTTGTATGTGAAACACTAAAAAGGAGAAAGCCATGCGTGAGAGACTCTAATGGCGGAGTCGTATGTATACAACTGAAACGGAGCAACCATGCGTGCGAGACTAATAGTGGGGTCGTGGGTGCGTACTAACCGGAGAAGACACGCGTGGGAGACCAATGGCGGAGAAGCCATTGCGTGGGAGAGTAATGGCAGATGAAATTATTATTATATATGTATATTTTTATTTATTTATTTATTTATTTATTTATTTTTAATATTTTCCCCACTTATGCGGCCCCAATGACTCGCATAACCATGACCATCTCCGACAATGAACTTGAGACACTACCCCGTCTACAACCGTATGGTACCCCTAATGGACAACACGAAGAACGGTCACCGGGCCCCCGAAGCCAAGGGACTGAACGGGGTGACCACACGGTGATAAGTAGTTAAACATGAGCCAGACCTGATGGAAAATGCATGGACAGTAGTGATCCGAACCACGTGCGCAACCGAAACATTAATCAACCGCGAACCGTGAAATTGAACTGATGGAGAAAACCAGAGCCAGAGGCATTGCAGCTCGCTAAGAGAAGACCCTTGTCGTGACCAACGAATAACCAACTTGTGAACCTGGTAGGAACACACTCTCATAGGCCTAGAAATGAAAAGAAATGCAGCTTTAGTGGAAGCAGGGTAAAACGCATGATGTGAGTGGTGCCTCACTCCTATGGCCTAGAAATGAAAAGAAATGCAAATCGTAAGAGCAGGTGTGCGTACCTGGTGGTAAGAAAAATCTCAGAACACGTGTAGAGAAAAATATGTCTATGCTAGACCGCCTAAAGGGGTTAAAAGAAAGTGGTAAGACGAGTGTGGACTGTGGTGCGAACGGACACATGACCTTGATGGGATCATGAAACGTGAGTGTGAAAACAAGTACCTGCTTGCGCGTGTGACTGGTTGGATCGAGACGTGAGAAATGAGGCTTGGCATGTGGGCTGAAATGACCGTCATGGACGTGTGACCGCCTGGTCTACGTAGGCGCCATACCTATTTTATTTATTTATTTATTTTTATTTATTTATTTATTTTTTCCGCTGGGTGGAACGCGTGGTCATGGACTATATGGCGGGGGTTTATCTTTTTTATTTTTTTGGACCATGGAGCACGAGGGTGATGTGGCGGGTTTCAGACTAGGTTACCGTACCTGGTAGCAAGAAAAGATTCACTGGACACACGTGCAGCGCAAATGTGTTTAAGCTTGACCACCTAAAAAGGGGGTTAGACAGAAAGTAGTATGCCGAGAGTGGACTGTGGATCATGACGTCAGCAGCAGTGGTGCCACAGCTGTGCGGATGGCGTGCGAAATGAGGCCCGTGACGTGGGAGATTTGTTGCGGAACGTGTGATCAGCAGACCGTTTTTTATAATTTATAATTTATTTTTTTTTCCTTTTTTACACTGTATGGCGGGCTTCTTTCCTATGACGGGTTTTCTCTGTGATATTAAAAGCACCACTGAAAAAGGTTTTGTTTTCTGTTTTTTCCCATATGGCGAGAATGCCAAGCTTGCGCGGATGGTGTGAGAAATGCGGCCTGCGGTGTGGCCGTGAGCGGATGCGGAACGTATGGTCTGTCTGGGAGTTTGGATTGTACATTGGGACCTTTATTATTATTATTATTATTATTATTTATTTTTTTTTATTTTTTTTTTTTTTATCATGTGATAAGCTGCAGGATCTGATTCCCCTGGTAAGGTTGTACTTGTGTGTGGCAAGCGTTTGGAGCTGGAAAACACGAATGAGAAGAGCGGTGTCATAGTAAGGTATGGAGTGTGCGCAGGGATGAAAGGGTGGTGGTGGGCAGATAGAAGAGTTTCCCACCCAAGAGCAATGGTGGTTTGCGTGTGATCGGGGAGCTGCTGGGTGACTGACGCGAAGGGGTGGTTGTGGGTGGGTGATGCTGGATGCCCCCCTGCTGGCTGAGCGGGTGGGGGCATGATGCAGAAAGCGGCCCGGCCGGCGACGGCGGTTCCCCACCCCAGACGCACTGCTGGACGGCCGCCGGGACAGCGCGCATGCGCCGACGCATCACCACGCACGAAATGACATGAGCCGGAACAGGGGGCAACCGTGAGGCCCCGGCTGTACCGTATGGATGACTCACAGTTTTACCGGGCAAACGCGACCCACAGTGAACCGAGTGACGCAAAACTTCCAAGACTCAGCAACTCGCAGGTAACTCTCCAGCAAATCCACAAGCGACTTCCTCTCTCAAAGCTCAGACCTCGGACGGTGCAGGAGCCAGGTAAAGGGGGTGCCCTAAATAGGCTGGAGGCAGGACCTCAGCCCCTCCCACAAATCCAGGCAAACTGCCTTCACACATATATATATGTAACAAAATAAAATAAAATAAAAGCACACTGATGTACCAGCCCTGAAAAGGGCTTTTGGGGGTGCTGTCAGGACGCTGTCCTTACAGCAGATGAGTCTTTGGACACAGAACACTGCCCTAGCTAACTCTTTCCCTATTGAATCAGCAGCACTGTCCCTCCTCTCACTGAGAATGCAGCTTCCGAATGAATCTAAAATGAATGCTGTCCAGAAGGTGGGAGGGTCTGGGAGGGAGGGTCTGCTGCTGATTGGCTGGAATGTGTCTGCTGACTGTGAGGTACAGGGTCAAAGTTTACTCAATGATGATGTATAGGGGGCGGTCCGAACATCACATATGTTTGCCCGCCGCGGCGAAAGTGAACAAGCTATGTTCGCCGGCGAATAGTCCGGGACATCACTACATGTATTGTCTTTTGCCAGAGGTGATCGCAGGTGAGGCCTGCTAATGTAATCAAGAAGGAATAAAACAACCCTGTTTATGACTTGGAGGGAGAAAGGCTAAGGAAGCCTGAGAGGCTCTGTGTGGTCTCAGCCAGGAGGACTGAGGGGCCATGAGCCTTTGTAAAGCCTGACGTTCAGGGGGGCCCAGCGACGCCTCAGAAAAGAGGGTCACATGGTCAGAGTTGGGAGGACTTCTGAATCATCTCCCCCCCAAGGGTGCTGGTGTGGTCACAGCCTGGAGGCAGCTGGACTGTATATGGCTGAGGAAGCCAGATTCAGTGTGTGAACGGCGCTCTATAGGCGAGGTAGAGACAACACATGTATTAGGTGGAGCCCAGAGGGGCAGGTGTTTATTTTCTATGTTTACGTGTATGATGGTGCTGAAGTGCCGAAATAAAGCACCTTTTGGACTTGAACCCGGTTGTCAGAGGAGAATTCTGTGATTGCAACCCCCCAAAGAGAGCAAATCCTTACGAATATTTTTTTTTTAAATGTTATATATATATATATACACAGTCCTGATCAAAAGTTTAAGACCACTTGAAAAATGGCAAAAAATCTTATTTTACATTGTTGGATCTTAACAAGGTTCCAAGTAGAGCTTCAACATGCAACAAGAAGAAATGAGTGTGAGACAAAACATTTTTTGAGCATTCAATTAATTAAAAATAACAATTAAACTGAAACAGGCTGTTTTTCAGCTGATCCAAATTTTAGGACCACATGCCTTTAAAAGGCAAAATCTGTGCAAAGATGTGGATTCATTGTCATTTTTTGTCAGGTAGTCACACATTGTGATGGCAAAGGCAAAAAAAACTCTCCCTTTTTGAACGTGGCCAGGTTGTTGAACTGCATAAGCAGGGTCTCTCACAGTGCGCCATCGCTGCTGAGGTGGGACGCAGTAAGTCATTTGGAATTTCTTAAATGATCCTGAGGGTTATGGAACAAAAAAGTCAAGTGGAAGACCCCAAAAAATTTAATCAGCAGTAAGCCGGAGGATCCAATTGGCTGTCCGTCAAGACACTTGACGATTCTCGACCCAAATTAAGGCCCTTACTGGTGCTGACTGCAGCCCCATAACCATCAGACGGCATCTGAGACTGAAGGGCTTCAAAAACAAAAAACGTCTTCAAAGACCTCGTCTCCTTGAACGCCACAGAACTGCTCGTTTGGACTTTGCAAGTGTCACAACCAGACAGCTGAGAAGCTCTGACAGAAGCCTTTCAGAACCTCCTACTTGAGTTTTCTTTGTTTTGAATTTCAGTTCCTCATCTCGTTAGCCTCTCTCAGCTGTCATGTAGTTGGACTGATTGCATCTCTTTAAATTCCTCCCCATAATGCATTAGTGTGCGGCTTATACAACTTCCTGGAGTGTGTGTACATGCTGATCCTATCTTCCAGCCTTCTACAAGATAAGTGCTGTACATTTATTTGTGATTTTCTGTTTGCTGGATCCCAGGTGACCCTGACTCCCTCCGTGTCTAGTGTAGGGAGCCGGTGGTCGTGTCCCCTCACTATTGTAGGGTGTTCAGGTGGTATATAGTCGAGGTACGTGGATATGCGATCATCCACCATTGGGATTTTCGCATAGGCTGAGCAGACAGGGAGAGAGCCAGGTCTGATGCAGGGGTCTCCCTTTTGTTCCTTAGTTTTGGATCCAGTGAGTCATATATTCATTTTGCATGGTCTTGTTTCCTGTACACCTTCCGTGACATTATAAGCCGCCAAAACCGTCTCAAGCATGGATCCGGTTTCACTTTTGACTGAACGTTTCCAGGGTCTTTCATTGGAGGTAGCTGATCTCCGTAAGACTCTTTCTCAGTTTCTAGTGACCGGTTCAGCTTGCGTTCATGGAGTTTGTTCTGAGCCTAAGATCTCGCTCCCGGATACGTTCTCCGGGGGTAGTGAGAATTTTGTGCGTTTCAGAGAGGCTTGCAAACTCCATTTTCGCCTTCTTCCCCATTCCTCTGGTGATGAGGAACGGAGGGTGGGGATCATTATATCGCTGCTCAGGGGTAACGCTCAGTCGTGGGCCTTTTCGCTGCCGGTGGGGGCACGGCCCCTCCGTTCAGTGGATGATTTCTTTTTAGCCCTGGGTCAGATATATGATGATCCGGATCGTGTTGCTTTGGCTGAGTCTAGACTACGTCTGTTATGCCAGGGTAAACAATCCGCAGAGATATACTGCTCAGAATTTCGGAGATGGGCAGCTGATACTGGTTGGAATGATGCTGCACTCCGAAGTCAATTTTGCCATGGTCTTTCAGAGGGATTGAAAGATGCATTTGCCTTTCATGAGAGGCCTATCTCCTTGGACTGTGCTATGTCTCAGGCCGTTCGTATTGACAGGCGTCTTAGAGAGAGAGGAGAGATCTCTCCTTCCTGTCATACTCAGTCCCAGGACAGTGCAGCGGTCTCATTCTATGCGCAGGGGTCTCAGTCGCTGTCAGCCCCTTCTGAGCAGGAGCCCATGCAGCTGGGGTTGATTGCCTCTGACAATAGAAGATTCAGCCCGCATGGGAAGGTTTGTTTTTGTTGTGGAGGTATAAATCATTTGGCAAATGTTTGTCCCTCTAGGAGATTCAGGCAGTTTTCTGGGAGTAATAAAGAAACAAAAAGGAAAAAATCTTTTAAAAATGTTCCATCTGTTACTATTGGCAGGGTTGAGGCGGAAATTGAAGGTTTTCCGTTTGCTTGTAGTTCCCGTTTTGTCCTGCCTGCCAGGGTGGCGCTAGAGAGCAAGAACATTTTTTGTGAGATTTTTGTAGATAGTGGAGCAGCTGTCAATCTCATTGATAATCATTTTGCGATAACTCATGGTTTCCAGGTGTGCACTTTGGGAAAGGATATTCCTGTTTTTGCTATTGATTCCGCTCCACTTTCTCAGAAATCATTAAAGGGCATAGTTCACAATATTCGTTTAATTGTGAGTGATGCTCATGTTGAGGATGTGTCATGTTTCGTCCTTAGCGGATTACCTACTCCTCTTGTGTTGGGGCTACCCTGGCTCACTAAACATAACCCCACCATTGATTGGCAAGCGAGGCAAATAAATGGTTGGAGTGACTTTTGCAGAGAGAATTGCCTCACGACATCTGTTTCTGAGGTTTCTACTAAGACTGTACCATCTTTTCTCTCTGAATTTTCGGATGTCTTCTCTGAGAGTGGAGTTCAGGATTTGCCCCCGCACAGGGAGTACGATTGCCCTATTAATCTCATCCCAGGCGCCAAGCTGCCTAAATCTCGTTTATACAACCTCTCCCAACCTGAAAGGGTCGCTATGCGTGCTTATATCTCTGAGAGTCTGAGAAAAGGACACATACGACCCTCGAAGTCACCTGTTGCCGCTGTTTTTTTCTTTGTTAAGAAAAAAGATGGTTCTTTAAGACCTTGTCTGGATTTCAGGGAGCTGAACAGTATCACTATTCGTGACCCTTATCCGCTTCCTCTGATCCCGGACCTGTTTAACCAGATTGTTGGGGCTAAAGTCTTTTCCAAGTTAGATCTAAGAGGGGCATACAACCTGGTCAGGGTCAGAGAAGGAGACGAATGGAAGACGGCCTTCAATACCCCTGAGGGCCATTTTGAGAATTTGGTTATGCCTTTTGGTTTGATGAATGCCCCAGCCGTTTTTCAGCATTTCGTGAACAGCATTTTTTATCATTTAATGGGAAAATTTGTATTAGTGTATTTGGATGACATTTTGATTTTTTCTCCTGATTTCAAAACTCATAAGGAACACTTACGTCAGGTCTTGCTCATCCTGCGGGAGAATAAATTATACGCGAAACTGGAAAAATGTGTGTTTGCGGTTCCAGAAATTCAATTTCTGGGGTTTCTTCTCTCCGCTTCTGGTTTTCGCATGGACCCCGAGAAGGTCCGCGCTGTGCTTGAGTGGGAGCTTCCTGAGAATCAGAAGGCGCTGATGCGTTTTTTGGGCTTTGCCAATTATTACAGGAAGTTTATTTTGAATTATTCCTCTATTGTTAAACCACTCACTGATATGACCAGAAAGGGGGTAGATTTTTCTTCCTGGTCGGTAGAGGCGCGTAAGGCCTTTTCTAATATCAAGGAGAGTTTTGCTTCCGCTCCCATCTTGGTACAACCTGATATTTCTCTACCCTTCATAGTTGAGGTTGATGCTTCTGAGGTGGGTGTGGGTGCGGTCTTGTCTCAGGGTTCCTCTCCTGCCAAATGGCGACCGTGTGCCTTTTTCTCGAAGAAACTCTCCTCCGCAGAGAGAAATTACGATGTGGGAGATAGGGAATTGTTGGCCATCAAGTTGGCTTTTGAGGAATGGCGCCATTGGCTAGAGGGAGCCAGACACCCTATTACCGTGTTTACTGACCATAAAAATCTGGCCTACTTGGAGTCAGCCAAGCGTCTGAACCCGAGACAGGCCAGATGGTCTTTGTTCTTTTCAAGGTTTAATTTTGTTGTCACGTTCCGCCCTGGGGTTAAGAATGTGAAGGCAGATGCCCTGTCACGTTGTTTTCCGGGAGGTGGGAATTTTGAAGACCCGGGTCCCATTTTGGCTGAAGGTGTGGTGGTCTCTGCTCTTTTTCCTGAATTGGAGGCAGAGGTGCAGGCAGCCCAGTCAGAGGCTCCTGATCTTTGTCCTCCTGGGAGGTTGTTTGTGCCTCTCGCTTTAAGACACAAGATTTTTAAGGAACACCACGATACGGTCCTTGCTGGGCACCCGGGGGCAAGAGCCACAGTGGATCTCATCGCTCGGAGATTCTGGTGGCCTGCGCTTCGTAAGTCGGTTGAGGGTTTTGTGGCAGCCTGCGAGACTTGCGCTCGTGCCAAAGTCCCTCATTCACGGCCATCAGGTCCTCTCCTTCCCTTACCCATTCCTTCCCGTCCTTGGACACATCTGTCCATGGACTTCATAACGGACCTGCCTCGTTCCTCGGGGAAGACTGTGATTCTGGTGGTGGTGGACCGTTTTAGCAAAATGGTGCATTTCATCCCTTTTCCTGGTTTGCCCAATGCTAAGACGCTGGCGCAGGCATTTATTGATCACATTGTCAAATTGCATGGTATTCCTTCAGACATAGTCTCTGATAGGGGCACGCAGTTTGTTTCCAGATTCTGGAAGGCTTTCTGTTCTCGCTTGGGGGTTCGGTTGTCATTCTCTTCTGCTTTCCACCCGCAGTCGAATGGCCAGACAGAGCGCGTCAATCAGAATCTGGAGACATATCTGCGCTGTTTTGTGGCGGAGAATCAGGAGGATTGGTGTTCTTTTTTGTCCCTTGCTGAGTTTGCTTTAAATAACCGTCGTCAGGAGTCCTCTGATAAGTCACCATTTTTTGGTGCATATGGGTTTCATCCGCAGTTTGGGACTTTCTCGGGAGAGGGGTCTTCTGGTTTACCTGATGAGGACAGATTCTCCTCGTCTTTGTCTTCTATTTGGCAAAAGATTCAGGATAATCTAAAGAGCATGAGTGAGAGATATAAGCGTGTGGCAGATAAGAGACGTGTGCCTGGTCCGGACCTGAATGTTGGTGATCTGGTGTGGTTGTCTACCAAGAATATCAAATTGAAGGTTCCCTCCTGGAAGTTGGGTCCTAGGTTTATTGGGCCTTACAAAATCCTGTCTGTCATCAATCCTGTTGCCTACCGTCTTGATCTTCCTCAGACTTGGAAGATCCATAATGTTTTTCATAAGTCCTTATTGAAACCTTATGTTCAACCCATTGTACCCTCGCCTTTGCCTCCTCCTCCGATTATGGTTGATGGAATCTTGAATTTCAGGTCTCTAGGATTGTGGATTCTCGTCTTGTCCGCGGTTCTCTCCAGTACCTCGTTCATTGGGAGGGTTATGGTCCTGAGGAGAGGATGTGGGTCCCAGTGACGGACATTAAGGCCACTCGTCTCATCAGGGCTTTCCATAGGTCCCATCCTGAGAAGGTGGGCTCTGAGTGTCCGGAGTCCACTCGTAGAGGGAGGGGTACTGTCACAACCAGACAGCTGAGAAGCTCTGACAGAAGCCTTTCAGAACCTCCTCCTTGAGTTTCCTTTGTTTTGAATTTCAGTTCCTCATCTCGTTAGCCTCTCT
>NC_058085.1:26395287-26467787 GCF_014858855.1 Bufo gargarizans
GTTTTCACAAGAGGCACTCCTCAGTAGAGCAAAACGTAATATGCGTAACAGTAAAAATGAAAGTTTGTGTTCACATTTAAATACAGTCCGCTAGCTGAATCGATAAAAGCATCATCTCTGAAAACTGGGACATTTTAAAAGATGAACCTAGTTTATCTAGTTTTACTGCCAATAGACCAATAGTAGCCTTTAGAAGGTGTCATACTATTAAAGATAAACTGGTCAGGAGCAGAATACATCCCAGAGTAGTGAGTAATTGGTTGACAACAAATAGACCTACAGGTAACCACAAATGTGGACATTGTTCCTTCTGCAGTTTTAATAGCCAACTTAAATATCTCACCTTTGGGGGAGTCTTACATATGGTCACGCAATTTATTACATGCAGAAGTAGCTATGTCATGTATTTGGTCAAATGTATATGTGGAGCCTTTTATATAGGAAAGAATATATGTCCCCTATTTGAAAGGATCAGAGAGCACTTTAACTCCTTGAGAACCGGGAAGGGCTGCACAAGGTTAATTGAACATGACCGTGATTTACACGGTGGCGATCCACATTGCTTTACCTTCGCAGGGATTGAGCTGGAGCGGCGCATGCCCTTAGGGGGTGACAGGCACCGCGCACTCCTAAAAAGAGAGGCCAGGTGGATCATGAAAGCAGCCGCACTCGGTCCTCTGGGATTGAATGACAAGAATGACTTGAGTGTTTTTGTTTGACACAATTCTTTACTGTTTTCATTTATGTCCCTGCTTGTGTGCCGAAATTGAATTGTGGCAATTATTTGTTTTATGTACCCTGGATTATTGGACAAGCGTCTATGTTGCTAGACAACTACGCGCTGTGCCAATAAATACTGACACACGCTAGTGCAGTAAAATCAGAGGCCAGACGAAGTGCGAGTTAGTGTAAAACGGCCGTTGCCACTCTTCGATCTGTGAAGCTCGCATGTCATGCTCCTGTTGTTACGCCTTTTTAAGTGAAGAATAAAGGACAGTTTTTTATTCAGCAGTGGTGAGTGCCGCCCCTCTCTTTATATTTTCATCCTCACATGCTATATTCATTGAGACTCTCAATTTTTGGGCAGAGCACCACGATCACTAGCTTTTGCATTGACGGAGTGTTCCAGTGCCTGGTGCTATTTCAAATTACACATAGCAGTGCCACCCCTCTCTCTTTTTTCCTATGCCATATAATGATGTTATATCAGCAGTTATCCAGATATAGTTTTTCTACCACCTAAAGTATTCAAAACTCTGTAATACCATGCAAGTGTCTTTCAGATACCCTGGCATGAGTGGAACTACAGTGTCACCACCAGACATCTGAGAAGCTCTGACAGATGCCTTTCAGAACCTCCTTCTTGAGCTTCCTTTGTTTTGCTTTCAGTTCCTCATCTCTTAATCCTCTCTCAGCTGTCATGTAGTTGTACTGATTGCATCCCTTTAAATTCCTCCCCATAGTGCATCAGTTTGTGGTTTATATTACTTCCTGGAGTGTGTGTGCATGCTGATCCTACTTCCCAGTCTTCTACAAGATAAGTGTTGTGCATTCATTTGTGTTTTTCTGTTTGCTGGATCCCAGGTGACCCTGACTCCCTCCGTATCTAGTGTAGGGAGCCAATGGTCGTGTCCCCTTACTATTATAGGGTGTTCAGGTGTTATACAGTCGAGGTACGAGGATATGCGATCATCTACCATTGAGATTTTCGCATAGGCTGAGCAGTCAGGGAGAGTGCCAGGTCTGATGCGGGGTCTCCCTTTTTGTTCCTTAGTTTTGGATCCAGTGAGTCGTATATTCATTTTGTGTTGTCTTGTTTCCTGTACACCTTCCGTGACATTATAAACCGCCAAAACCGTCTCAAGCATGGATCCGGTTTCACTTTTGACTGAACGCTTCCAGGGTCTTTCATTGGAGGTAGCAGATCTCCGTAAGACTCTTTCTCAGTTTCTAGTGACCGGTTCAGCTTGCGTTCATGGAGTTTGTTCTGAGCCTAAGATCTCGCTCCCGGATACGTTCTCCGGGGTAGTGAGAATTTTGTGCGTTTTAGAGAGGCTTGCAAACTCCATTTTCGCCTTCTTCCCCATTCCTCTGGTGATGAGGAACGGAGGGTGGGGATCATTATATCGCTGCTCAGGGGTAACGCTCAGTCGTGGGCCTTTTCGCTGCCGGTGGGGGCACGGCCCCTTGTTCAGTGGATGAATTCTTTTTAGCCCTGGGTCAGATATATGATGATCCGGATCGTATTGCTTTGACTGAGTCTAGACTACGTCTGTTATGCCAGGGTAAACAATCCGCAGAGATATACTGCTCAGAATTTCGGAGACGGGCAGCTGATACTGGTTGGAATGATGCTGCACTCCGAAGTAAATTTTGCCATGGTCTTTAAGAGGGATTGAAAGATGCATTTGCCTTTCATGAGAGGTCTACCTCCTTGGACTCTGCCATGTCTCGGGCCGTTCGTATTGACAGGCGTCTTAGAGAGAGAGGAGAGATCACTCCTTCCTGTCATACTCAATCCCAGGACAGTGCAGTGGTCTCATTCAGTGCGCAGGGGTCTCATTCAGTGCGCAGGGGTCTCATTCGCTGTCTACCCCTTCTGAGCAGGAGCCCATGCAGCTGGGGTTGATTGCCTCTGACAATAGAAGGTTCAGCCCGCATGGGAAGGTTTGTTTTTGTTGTGGAGGTATAAATCATTTGGCAAATGTTTGTCCCTCTAGGAGATTCAGACAGTCTTTTGAGAATAATAAAGAAACAAAAAGGAAAAGATCCTTTAAAAATGTTCCATCTGTTAACATTGGCAGGGTTGAGGCGGAAATTTAAGGTTTTCCGTTTGCTTGTAGTTCCCGTTTTGTCCTGCCTGCCAGGGTGGCGCTAGAGAGCAAGAACATTTTTTGTGAGATTTTTGTAGATAGTGGAGCAGCTGTCAATCTCATTGATAATCAATTTGCGATAACTCATGGTTTCCAGGTATGCACTTTGGGAAAGGATATTCCTGTTTTTGCTATTGATTCCGCTCCACTTTCTCAGAAATCATTAATGGGCATAGTTCACAATATCTGTTTAATTGTGAGTGATGCTCATGTTGAGGATGTGTCATGTTTTGTCCTTAGCGGATTGCCTACTCCTCTAGTGTTGGGGCTACCCTGGCTCACTAAACATAACCCCACCATTGATTGGCAAGCGAGGCAAATAAATGGTTGGAGTGACTTTTGCAAAGAGAATTGCCTCACGACATCTGTTTCTGAGATTTCTACTAAGACTGTACCTTCTTTTCTCTCTGAATTTTCGGATGTGTTCTCTGAGAGTGGAGTTCAGGATTTGCCCCCGCACAGGGAGTACGATTGCCCTATTAATCTCATCCCAGGCGCCAAGCTGCCTAAATCTCGTTTATACAATCTCTCCCAACCTGAAAGGGTCGCTATGCGTGCTTATATCTCTGAGAGTCTGAGAAAAGGACACATACGACCCTCGAAGTCACCTGTTGCCGCTGGTTTTTTTCTTTGTTAAGAAAAAAGATGGTTCTTTAAGAACTTGTCTGGATTTCAGAGAGCTGAACAGTATCACAATTCGTGACCCTTATCCGCTTCCTCTGATCCCGGACCTGTTTAACCAGATTGTTGGGGCTAAAGTTTTTTCCAAATTAGATCTAAGAGGGGCATACAACCTGGTCAGGGTCAGAGAAGGAGACGAATGGAAGACGGCCTTCAATACCCCTGAGGGCCATTTTGAGAATTTGGTTATGCCTTTTGGTTTGATGAATGCTCCAGCCGTTTTTCAGCATTTTGTGAACAGCATTTTTTATCATTTAATGGGGAAATTTGTATTAGTGTATTTGGATGACATTTTGATTTTTTTTCTCCTGATTTCAAAACTCATAAGGAACACTTACGTCAGGTCTTGCTCATCCTGCGGGAGAATAAATTGTACACGAAACTGGAAAAATGTGTGTTTGCGGTTCCAGAAATTCAATTTCTGGGGTTTCTTCTCTCCGCTTCTGGTTTTCGCATGGACCCCGAGAAGGTCCACGCTGTGCTTGAGTGGGAGCTTCCTGAAAATCAGAAGGCGCTGATGTGGTTTTTGGGCTTTGACAATTATTACAGGAAGTTTATTTTGAATTATTCCTCTGTTGTTAAACCACTCACTGATATGACTAGAAAGGGGGTAGATTTTTCTTCCTGGTCGGTACTAGAAAGGGGCTAGATATTTCTCTACCCTTCATAGTTGAGGTTGATGCTTCTGAGGTGGGTGTGGGTGCGGTCTTGTCTCAAGGTTCCTCTCCTGCCAAATGGCGACCGTGTGCCTTTTTCTCGAAGAAACTCTCCTCCGCAGAGAGAAATTACAATGTGGGAGATAGGGAGTTGTTGGCCATCAAGTTGGCTTTTGAGGAATGGCGCCATTGGTTAGAGGGAGCCAGACACCCTATTACCGTGTTTACTGACCATAAAAATCTAGCCTACTTGGAGTCAGCCAAGCGTCTGAACCCGAGACAGGCCAGATGGTCTTTGTTCTTTTCAAGGTTTAATTTTGTTGTCACGTTCCGCCCTGGGGTTAAGAATGTGAAGGCAGATGCCCTGTCACGTTGTTTTCCGGGAGGTGGGAATTTTGAAGACCCGGGTCCCATTTTGGCTGAAGGTGTGGTGGTCTCTGCTCTTTTTCCTGAATTGGAGGCAGAGGTGAAGGCAGCCCAGTCAGAGGCTCCTGATCTTTGTCCTCCTGGGAGGTTGTTTGTGCCTCTCGCTTTAAGACACAAGATTTTTAAGGAACACCACGATACGGTCCTTGCTGGGCACCCGGGGGCAAGAGCCACAGTGGATCTCATCGCTCGGAGATTCTGGTGGCCGGCGCTTTGTAAGTCGGTTGAGGGTTTTGTGGCAGCCTGCGAGACCTGCGCTCGTGCCAAAGTCCCTCATTCACGGCCATCAGGTCCTCTCCTTCCCTTACCCATTCCTTCCCGTCCTTGGACCCATCTGTCCATGGACTTCATTACGGATCTGCCTCGTTCCTCGGGGAAGACTGTGATTCTGGTGGTTCGTTTTAGCAAAATGGTGCATTTCATCCCTTTTCCTGGCTTGCCCAATGCTAAGACGCTGGCGCAGGCATTTACTGATCACATTGTCAAATTGCATGGTATTCCTTCAGACAGTCTCTGATAGGGGCACACAGTTTGTTTCCAGATTCTGGAAGGCTTTCTGTTCTTGCTTGGGGTTCGGTTGTCATTCTCTTCTGCTTTCCACTCGCAGTTGAATGGCCAGACAGAGCGTGTCAATCAGAATCTGGAGAAATATCTGCGCTGTTTTGTGGCGGAGAATCAGGAGGATTGGTGTTCTTTTTTGTCCCTTGCTGAGTTTGCTTTAAATAACCGTCGTCAGGAGTCCTCTCAATTTTTTGGTGCATATGGGTTTCATCCGCAGTTTGGGCCATTCTCGGGAGAGGGGTCTTCTGGTTTACCTGGTGAGGACAGATTCTCCTCGTCTTTGTCATCTATTTGGCAAAAGATTCAGGATAATCTAAAGAGCATGAGTGAGAGATATAAGTGTGTGGCAGATAAGAGACGTGTGCCTGGTCCGAACCTGAATGTTGGTGATCTGGTGTGGTTGTCTACTAAGAATATCAAATTGAAGGTTCCCTCCTGGAAGTTGGGTCTTAAGTTTATTGGGCCTTACAAAATCTTGTCTGTCATCAATCCTGTTGCCTACCATCTTGATCTTCCTCAGACTTGGAAGATCCATAATGTTTTTCATAAGTCCTTATTAAAACCTTATGTCCAACCCATTGTACCCTCGTCTTTGCCTCCTCCTCCGATTATGGTTGATGGTAATCTTGAATTTCAGGTCTCTAGGATTGTGGATTCTTGTGTTGTCCGCGGTTCTCTCCAGTACCTCGTTCATTGGGAGGGTTGTGGTCCTGAGGAGAGGATGTGGGTCCCAGTGACGGACATTAAGGCCACTCGTCTCATCAGGGCTTTCCATAGGTACCATTCTGAGAAGGTGGGCTCTGAGTGTCTGGAGTCCACTCATAGAAGGAGGGGTACTGTCACCACCAGACATCTGAGAAGCTCTGACAGATGCCTTTCAGAACCTCCTCCTTGAGCTTCCTTTGTTTTCAAAGGGTGTTCTCTAGGGTACTCGGTATCGAGACCCCCAGGTAGGAGATGTGCTGAGGTCTGTACTGGAAGGGGAATTTTTGCAAAAGTAAAGTTTTCGTTATTTCTGGTGTGTTACACAGCATTAATTCAGATTTGGCCTGATTAATTGTTAGGCCCGAAGCCTTGGAGAAGGAATCAAGGAGTTTTAATAGGGAGGGGAAAGAAAAAATAGGGTTAGTAATTGATAACAATAAGTCATCAGCGAATAGACTCAGTTTGTGTTCAGTGGCCCCTATTGAGAGACCTGTGATGTCGCTGTGAGCTCTGATATGGGCTGCTAAGGGCTCAATGGCCAGGGCAAATAATGCTGGGGAGAGTGGGCGCCCTTGACGTGTTCCCCTCCCAATATGGACAGGATGGGCTAGAGTGGTCAGGAGTTTGAGATTGGCTTTTGGATTGGAGTAGAGGGCTTGGATAGCCATAAGAAAGGGACCCTTAATGCCCATTATTGTGAGGACCTTATAAAGATAGGGCCAGGTAACCGTATCAAAGGCCTTTTCAATATCCAGCGCCAGGAGGGCAAGCAGGGTCTTTTGTTTGTTAGATGAGTGTATAATGTTCATTATTTTCCTAATATTATCCGGGGCCTCCCTGCCAGGGATGGATCCAACCTGGTCTTTATGGATGAGGTCTGGAATGAACCTATTGAGTCTATTTGCTAGTATTGAGGTAAAAAGTTTGTTGTCAATATTCAGTAGAGAGGTTGGTCTGTAATTAGTTGTGAGCAGGGGGTCCTTATTAGGCTTGGGGATGACCGTGATGGTAGCATTGAGGAATTCTTCAGGGGACGAGGATCCCTGCATCAGCTGGTTGCAAACATTAGTAATGTGGGGGCTAAGTATTGGGGCCAATTTTTTATAGTAGAGGGCAGTATAACCATCCGGGCCTGGGGCTTTTCCCAGTTTAAGGGACTTAATAGCATATGTCACCTCATCAGCTGAAATTGGTTTACACAGTTCAGACTGTGATTCTGGGGTCAGTTAGGTAATCTAATTGACTAAATGAAATCCTCAATCTGAGAATTAGGATTCCCCCCTGGGGAAGTGTAAAGCTGTTCATAGTACTTGTGGAAGGTTTTATAGATGATATCTGGATGTGATGTGACGTGATCTGGCCGGGTGCGAAATTAAAAACACTTGGTTGGTCTTTTGTCTCATTTTAAGTTGACTGGCTAGTAGTTTATCTGGCTTATTAGCGAATCTGGAACCTACACTCCCTGAAGTGTATGGTAGCCGTCATGGCACCTAACAGGTAGAATTTAGCGTAGGAACCCGTCTAACAGAGATCGCCTTGACGCTCGGCAGACGGGCTCAAATAATTTTGTACAATACGATTTGCCAAGTATCTCACACTTATAGTGTAGCACTTGTTATTATTATGCAATTTTGTACTCTATATTGCAGTTGTCGCATTGCATGTTTTTGTCTTAGCGAATGTGTAATAAAAGGATCCTGTCCAGCAGAGAGCCTTTTCCGTGTTATTAGTAAGTATCATGTTTAGCTGTTGTTTCACATCCTTAATGGCTTTTAGGAGATATAGAGATGGGTTTCTCTGGTGTGCCCATACAAGCCTATTCAGCTTAAACTCGAGGTTAGTTTGGGTCTGGGTACGTTCTCTCTTGCGTTTGGACGCAATACCTATCAGTTTACCCCTAACAAAAGCTTTATGTGTAAGCCATAAAATCATAGGGTCAATATCAGGAGTAGTATTATCATTAAAGAAGTGTGAGATGTCTTCTTGCAATTGGGTGAGTATTTTGGGCTGCGTTATGATGGATTCATTTAGTCTCCAGAGCAGTCTGGTGGAGTTCTGGTGAGGTAGTGAGAAAGCTGATAAAACCATATCATGGTCTGACCAGGGGGATACAATATGTCTAGAATAAGACAGGTTGGGGAGACTGGATGTAGATGCCAGAATCATATCAATACGGGAGTACACTTGATGTGCAGGGGAGTAGTACGTGTAGCTCCTTTGTGAGCCGTTATGTTCTCTCCATGTATCGGCCAAAGAAAGGGATTGTAGGAGTCGGTTTATCCTGCTGGACTGAGTTTTAGAGCGAGGGGTAGGTTGTGGAGCTGAACGGTCCAGTGTAGGGTGGAGGGTCATATTAAAGTCACCGCACCAAATTATTTTTTGATAGGAGAGATTCAGTTATTTTACCCACATCCTCGACAAATGAGATGGGTCCATCATTGGGGGCGTAAGTATTAACTAAACACAGAGTTTCCTCTCTGTAGATCCCAACCAGAATGACAAACCTTCCCTCTGGATCAATGCTTGTGTGGGTAATAGTTATGGGAAATGAAGGTGGATGAGTAATATCTGGTGTATTGAGGGTGAAAGTACTTCGGATGGGAGGTGTGAGAGAAGTGGGTCTCCTGTAAACAGATGACGTCTGGCGCGTGCCTGACGTATGAAGAAAAGGCAGTTTTCTTCTTCCTAGGGGAATTAAATCCCCTCACGTTATGAGTCAGTATGTTATACATCCTAAAAATTTAGAGGGGGAAACGGGAAACATGAACGCGCCAGACATCATCTGAATCAAAATACATTGCCCACCCGACTATCTGGGTCACCCCATCCATCAAATACATATATATATGCACTGCCTCTGAATGTAGAACAACAAAAAAAGGGGTAAAAAAAATCAACATAGAAAAACAAAAAGGGCTGTGAGGCCCGTAACTTACAACCTGTTTGGTTGGTAGATGTGGAAGGAGAGTCAGCCAAACTGTGGCTAGCGACATCCCTTCACATAGACTCAAGGTTAGGGTCAGCATGAAAGTCCACATCGCCGGGACCCTATAAATAAAAAAAAGTCGTAAAGCCTAATATGCATTATTAGAACACATGTCAATAGACAAATATGGGGCAGGATCCAAGAGGATCTAGTGACCTCAGCGGTATGCTGGGTATGGAATAGGCATAGAGCAGTCAAGAGGGCCTCGGTCTGCCCGATCCGGAGGAAGCTGGGGGAGACCGTGGTCCAAATTCTCGCCGGCCGCTGCGGTAGTGGTGTGGAATTTGGTGGATGTGTTAGGTCACACTGTATTCCGGCCCGCTGTAGTATATCCAAACCTTCTGACGGTGTACGGACCGTATGAGAACGAGAGTTCAACTGGAATGTCAGGTTGAAGGGGAAGCCCCATCTATACCTGATTAGAGCTTGGGTGACCGGCCTCATGTCCCACCTTTGCCGGAGCATGGATGGAGCAAGGTCTGCATACAGGTGGACCGATGAAGGCAATCCCGGTAAGACCGAAATGCTTCTGGCAGCAGATAGGATTTTGTCTCGGGTCCCTGGGTGATGGTACTTGAGAATTACATCTCGTGGTAAGTCCGAGCTGCGGGGCTTCCCCAGGGCTCTGTGAACCCAGTCCATCTTCAGGTAGCTAATTTCTTCCTGTGGCAGGAGAGCAGAAAACAGGGAGGAGAGGGTGGCTTGAAGATCTTGAAATGATTCAGGGAGTCCCCTGACCCGTAGGTTCCCTCTCCTGGACCTATTCTCAAGGTCCTCAATTTTAAGTTCCAAATCTGCTATTTGGGTCTCGTGGGAATTAATGTCATCCCTATCGCGGCCTATGGCGTCTGAGATATCATCAGTGCGCATCATTAGTTCAGAGACTCTGTTCCCTAGATCTTGGATCTGGCGGGAAAACTCTGAGACCGCCTGGGACAATTCAGACCGGAACAAAGCTGCTATGTTCTTGTACAGGTCCTCTTGACCTGCATTATGATCAGTAATGTCCGGGGCCAGCTCACCTTCAGAAGAAGAGACAGGACTTGATGGTTCTGCAGCGGCGTCCGCCATGACAGTATGCCTTGTCTGCCGGAGAAGTTCCGGTAAGGTCTGCGAGGAAGCGGGTGTAACGGGAATTCTTGGCTTCCCCTTAGAGCGGGTCATCTTTGGGGTCTGTTGCATGTAGTTGTAGGCGTATTGGAGCCTGATTCAGGCACTGAAGTAAGGGTGAAATCGGCGTGCAGTGTGGAGCTCACAGAAACATCTGTGAGCCTCACGCATGCGCCCCCAGTTTTTTTTTTTTTTTGACTATCAGTGGCGTCAGGAGTGATCGGACCTCTTCATATCTGTTGGACAAAGCTGGGCAGTCTAAATTTTGGAAGGGTGACTCCAGGGTTTGAAAGTGAGAGGGGGGGGGGGGGGGGGGGGTGGGAGACAGACTTAGGGACACCTAGGGCTTGCGACCCAGCAATGTGTCCTTTTGTCAGATTTTTTTTTTTCCTCTCACTCTATCATTACCGCTATCCCTGTATTTGGCTCCCCTCCTTTTTTGTGATCATACTGCAGATTAACACTCATGCAGTTATTTAGTTGTATTCAATGCAACACTTTTATAACTTAAAGGGCCTATTATTTTATTTGAGATTATTAAACGTTAAGTTTTATTAAGCTACCCAGTATTTGTGAAATATTGGATTTAAGGGTCTAGCTCACAATTAATAACCGTAGTCTGACCATCTTGACTTGGTTTTGTATAATTACTGGATCTGTGGATGACACATAAGATAAGATGCTATATATGTGCCATCCACAGATGCCCCCATAACAGTTCCATCCACAGACCACCATTAGTTCAAAACCCACCAAAAGCACACCTTTTGGTTCAAAATATTTTTTCTTATTTTCCTCCTCAAAAACCTAGGTGCATCTTATGTGCGTCTTATATGGCGAAAAATACGGTAATTAATTATAACTTTTTGTGAATTGGGACTAGCTTAAACCCCCTTAATGACCACTTTTTACAATTCTGCACTACACTACACTACTTTCACGGTTTATTGCTCGGTCATACAACTTACCACCCAAATTAATTTTACCTCCTTTTCTTCTCACTAATAGAGCTTTCATTTGGTGGCATTTCATTGCTGCTGACATTTTTACTTTTTATGTTATTAAATAGAAATTGACCGAAATTTTTGCAAAAAAATGACATTTTTCACTTTCAGTTGTAAAATACTTCAAATAAAACTACATTTCTATATAAATTTCTCAGAATTTACTGTTCTACATGTCTTTGATTAAAAAAAAATGCAATAAGTGTATATTTATTGGTTTGTGCAAAAGTTATAGCATTTAAAAACTATGGTACAAAAATGTGAATTTCCGCATTTTTAAGCAGCTCTGACTTTCTAAGCACCTGTCATGTTTCCTGAGGTTCTACAATGCCCAGACAGTAGAAACACCCCACAAATGACCCCATTTCGGAAAGTAGACACCCTAAGGTATTCGCTGATGGGCATAGTGAGTTCATGGAAGTTTTTATTTTTTGTCACAAGTTAGTGGAAAATTATTGTAAGAAAAATAAATAAAGTCTCATATTCCACAAACTTGTGACAAAAAATTAAATTTTACATGAACTAACCATACCCCTCACGGAATACTTTGGGGTGTCTTCCTTCCAAAATAGGGTCACATGTGGGGTATTTATACTGCCCTGCCATTTTAGGGGCCCTAAAGCGTGAGAAGTAGTTTGGAATCCAAATGCGTAAAAATGCCCTGTGAAATCCTGAAAGTATTCATTGGAATTTGGGCCCCTAGGCTGCAAAAAAGTGTCGCACATGTGGTATCGCCGTACTCAGAAGAAGTAGAGCAATGTGTTTTGGGGTGTCTTTTTACATATACCCATGCTGGGTTAGAGAGATATCTCTCTAAAAGACAACTTTTTCCATATTTTTTTTTTTTTATACAAAGTTGTCATTTGACAGAGATATTTATCTTACCCAGCATGGGTATTTGTAAAAATACACCCCAAAACACATTGCCCTACTTCTCCTGAGTACGGCGATACCACATGTGTGACACTTTTTTGCAGCCAAGATGCGCAAAGGGTCCCAATTTCCAATGAGTACTTTCAGGATTTCACAGGGCATTTTTACGCATTTGGATTCCAAATTACTTCTCACGCTTTAGGTCCCCTAAAATGCCAGGACAGTATAAATACCCCACATGTGACCCCATTTTGGAAGGAAGACACCCCAAGGTATTCCGTGAGGGGCATGGTGAGTTCCTAGAATTTTTTTGGCACAAGTTAGCGGAAATTTATATATTTTTTTTTCTCACAAAGTCTTCCTTTCCGCTAACTTGGGACAAAAATGTAAATCTTTCATGGACTCAATATGCCCCTCAGCAAATACCTTGGGGTGTCTTCTTTCCAAAATGGGGTCATTTGTGGGGTGTTTGTACTGCCCTGGCCTTTGAGGGTCTCCACAATCATTACATGTATGGCCAGCATTTGGAGTTTCTGCTATCCTCCTTATATTGAGCATACGGGTAATGAGATATTTTTTTTCTGTTCAGCCTCTGGGCTGAAAGAAAAAATGAACGGCACAGATTTCTTCAATCGCATCGATCAATGTGGATGAAAAAATCTCTGCCAAAAAATGTGCAAAAAAAATTAATAAAAGGGAGGGGAAAGGCATCTGCCAGGACATAGGAGCTCCACCCAACATCCAAACCCACTCAGCTCGTATGCCCTGGCAAACCCGATTTCTCCATTCACATCAATCGATGTGGATGAATAAATCATTGCCAGAATTTTTTCAGGCCGCAACACAATAAATTAATTAACATCAACTTTATATAACATTTGAAACAGAACATTAACTTTTAAAAACTTTATTGAACTTTTGGAACATTAACTTTTTTGCTTACCTGTGATTTTTTTATTTATTTTTTACCTTTATAGGACAAACCTCTCCTTCCCCATAGGACAATGTGAAAGCGCAAATCGCCCAGAGATGTGGCGAAGTACATTATGCACTTTGTCCCAGGTGAAAGGAGAGGTTTGCAGCAGCTGTGAGTGAAAGGGCCCTAAGAGCCCTGTGTGCCTGTCCTGTGTCATGCAATCCCTATACTAATAATGTACCTGTGTTTGGTACTTCAGGAAACACTCCCCTACGCATAGGGCAGGGTGGTCAGGACAGTCAGGACAGAAATAGCAGGTGTCACACCTTATTCCACTCCTGCTACAGACACAAAAAAAAATTCGGGGTGGCGCTTGGTTTGAGGTTCCAGAAAAGACATTGGGGAAATGTTGCTCGTGTAGACGGCTCACTACACTGGTGGTTAGGGCCACGTAACCTCCTGGATACAGGAGGTTCTCGATGATCTCTTACTGAAATTTGAGGAAGGAAGGATCTTGTTCTCCCAGCCTTACTGTAGAGAACAAAATTATTGTACAGTGCCAATTGAATTAAATATACAGACACCTTCTTATACCAGCGTCTGGTCCTGCAGGAAAGTAAATAAGGAGCCAACATCTGGTCATTGAAGTCCACCCCTCCCATGAGCGAATTATAGTTGTGGACACAGAGGGGCTTTTCAATGACTCCAGTTGCTCGTTCAATTTGGATTGTCGTGTCTCTCCATTTCATCGCGAGCAGTTCTTCGTTACACAAGGCAGCCCTCTCCCCCCTTGCAAGACGGGTGGTAACGAGCCGTTGGGGGAAGCCCCGGCGACTAGGTCGGGCGGTGCCACAGCAGCCAATCTGTTCTAAAAACAAATGCCTGAAGAGGGGCACACTTGTGTAAAAATTGTCCACATAAAGATGGTACCCCTTGCCAAATAAGGGTGACAACAAGTCCCAGACTGTCTTCCCACTGCTCCCCAGGTAGTCAGGGCAACCGACCGGCTCCAGGGCCCTTTCACAGAGCTTATACAATTTGACCCCATACCGGGCGCGCTTGCTTGGGATGTATTGTTTGAAGCCAAGGCGCCCGGACTCGTCTATGCAGATGTTTTGTTCAGGGGTATACAAATCTGCAAATTTGGTGTTAAAGTGGTCTATGAGGGGCCAAATTTTGTGGAGCCGGTCAAAAGCTGGGTGGCCTCTGGGACGACTGGTGCTGTTGTCACTAAAGTGCAGGAAACGCAGGATGGTCTCAAATAGTGTCCTGGACATGGCAGCAGAGAACATGGGCATGTGATGAATTGGGTTTGTGGACCAATATGATCGCAATTCATGTTTTTTTGTCAGGCCCATGTTGAGGAGAAGGCCCAGAAAAGTTTTAAATTCGGAAACTTGGACGGGTTTCCACCGGAAAGACTGGGTATAAAAGCTACCCGGGTTGGCGGCTATAAATTGAGTGGCATACCAGTTTGTTTCTGCCACGACCAAGTCCAAGAGCTCCGCAGTCAAGAACAGCTCAAAAAACCACAGTGCCGATCCGATCTGTCTCAACCGGAACTCCAGACTGGGCGGTGAAAGGGGGAACTACTGGTGCGGCTGAAGTTGGGGGCTGCCAATCAGGGTTTGCCAGCACCTCAGGGACTCTAGGGGCCTGTCTGTGCGGTGGCTGCGACGAGGGAACTAATGCACGTGCCACGGTACCAGCTTCAACTGCCCTTCTGGTGCTCGCCACTTCACCATGTTCTACGGCAGTGCTGGTACTAGGTCCAGGATGGGCTGCGCTGCTGGTGTATGCCTCACCACATAATCCGACAGCGCCAGCCCCACTCTGCTGCCCTTGAAGCGGATCCTGTGCAACCTGTGGTCTAGCAACACGGGGCCGGGTACGCCTGGTGGTATCAGGGACCTCAACCTCATCGTCTGAACTTTGGGTCAAACTGCCACTGCTTTCTACAGGTTCATATTCTGACCCGCTGGATTCGTCAGATGAGGGTTCCCATTCCTCATCCGACTGGGTCAGAAGCCTGTAGGCCTCTTCAGAAGAATACCCCTCTTACTTGCCATTTGGTCAACTAAATTTAGGGGGTATTCCCTGAGACTACCCAAGAAAAAAAAGCAAGCCTGTCTTACAAATGGGAGGCTAGCAAAGTACCGGAAGCCGCTGCCATTGATAAAAAAAAAAAAAAATCAGTTTTGATATTTTTTATCGCTGCAGCACTTGTAAAGTGATTGTGCAGTGATAAAAAATAAATAAAAATTATTTGTCACTGCGGTGGGGCGGGCGTGGGTGAACGCACGTGTGGGCGACCGATCGGGCAAACACTGTGTTTTTGGGTGGAGGGCGAACTAAGGTGACACTAATACTATTATAGATCTGACTTATCAGTTCTGATCACTTACAGATACTATAAAAGTACCAATGCTGATTAGCGATACGCTAGTTCACACTGATCACTTTTTTCCCCTTTCACTAGTGATTGACAGGGGTGAAGTGTAGCGTTTGGTGTACTCACAGTGATGTGTGCTTCTCTGCTGGGACCAACGAACGAAGAGGAACCAGCAGAGGAGCACAGAAGCCATTTAACACCTTATATTTATAAATATAAGGTGTTAAATGGCTTCTGATTCGATTTTTTTAAAGTTACCAACCTGCCAGTGATGATTATTGGCTGGCAGGCTGGTGACGAACTTCTGATGTAACGATTCCTGGCTCTGCCCGAAATCTCGCGTCTCTACGCATCGGCGCGTCCAGGAGGAACAACAGGGCCGCCGCCAGGACGCAATCCTGCGTGCGGCAGTCCTGAGGAGGTTAAATTTAGTAGGAGTCGGAGTCTGTTCATATTTTGCCGACTCCGACTCCAGGTACCCAAAATTGCCTCCGCCTCCTCAGCCCTTCTGCATACAGGGAGACCTTTCTCTGCCCTGTCCTCTGTAGGGGACAGGAAACACTGGTGTTGGTGGTAAAAGGGGAGGCATTTTAATGCTTTCTCTGTTCCTGCCCCCTACAGAGGTCAGGGGTCAATCTCCTTGTATGCCGTCATGATGATGCCATGGAAACAAGCAATCACTTACACAATATCTTAAGAAGCAGCGTCCAAAACCATCCATAAGAACAGTAAAGGATCACTACTCCCCCCGATGTATTGTCATTACTTCTAGAAGCATTGTCCGGTGTAAAACATCCAATTATAAACCCAAACAAAACTGTAACTGCGCCCATGGAACAGCCTGAATATTAGAAATCCTCCAAATGAAATCATGTCCGTATCACTGTCACGGTGGGGTGTGGGGGAACCCCCCACCGTACAATGTCAGAAATTAAGGAAAGCCACTAGGCCTGGATGCCAGGATAAGGGAGCAGGTCACCTCCTAAATCATCCCTGATCCACGCCCTAACTCCTCACTGTATGACACAGGAAACCTAGGACCCTGAGTCGCCCTGATAATCCATCACATAGGAGCAGGGGGGAGACGACCTGTTCTTCCAAGTCACGGATGAACAGGAGTCTCAACCGGCCTACTTGCAGAGAAAAGCCAAGTGGAATGGCAGGTAAATCTCCAGTAGCGGAGATAACCACTGAACCAAGAACCCCGGAATGCATGGTAACTTACCTGCCGCAGCTGCTGGACAGCACAACAGAAGACCACATCAAGGTGAACTGGAACCCATGCAAATGTACTGACATCCGAACACCATACCAGACTCAGTAAGTACTGACACACAAAGGAACCAGCACTCCAGCAACAGCTCACTGACTAGACTTTTGGTTCCCCCAGGGGGACCCCCTTCCGGAGGTATAGACAAACAGGGGAGCATCTAGCATCCACGCAGGACAGAATACACCAAACACTGACCAGACACGGAACAACAACTAGACGGAATACACCAAACACTGACCAGACACGGAACAACAACTAGACGGAATACACCAAACACTGACCAGACACGGAACAACAACTAGACGTACAACAACCCCAGAACATATACCCACACCAAACATAACAGGTAAGGTAGGGAAAATGGAGGGGACATAAGAAAGACATTGTTGGAGACATCGATGTCCCATAAGGTGGCCCTCAAGGACTGGGCAGATGGAATAGCACCAGCTCTACAAGACACTGAAGACAAACTGAACACAGGCTCACAGCTCAGAACATAAGAGCCATGAGGCCACACCCAGGTCCACCTTACACACCTCTTAACCCCGTGCTTACCAGAATGGGAAGGAAGACAGCCTTAAAGGGGAAATGCACATGCATGCAATACAGCAACACGCTGCCACTGGCAACCAGCATGCATGGCGAAAGTGTCACGGCAAACTACCACTAAGACGTGACAATCACCATACAATAAAAGAAATGGGAATAGTCATAGGAAACAAAATGATCAAAAATGTAACGTATTCAATAAATATATTTTATATCATGTTTTCAATTATAAAACTAAACAATCCAGAGCTGGTGGGACATACAATAAAAAATAATCAAAGATTCACCCACTGGTAAATTCATGCGAGATGAGTGAACCACATGACGTCTACAAATACAAGGGTGGCGGGGACCCCACTTGTTGGGTTTATCTACAGGTACATTTTGGTCAGGGTGTACAGATTAACCAGCTCAGGACCGCCAAACGCAGGATTGCGTCCTGGCGGCGGCCCTGTTATTCCTCCTGGATGCGCTGGCGCGTCCTCTCGCGAGACGCAAGATTTCCTGTGAACGCGTGCACACGGGCGCGCGCGTTCACAGGATCGGCAGGTAAACGAGTGGATCTACAGCCTGCCAGCGGCGATCATTCGCTGGCAGGCTGTAGATGCAATTTTTTTAACCCCTAAAAGATATATTAGATGCTGTTTTGATAACAGCATCTAATATACCTGCGACCTGGTCCTCTGGTGGTCCCTTTTGCTTGGATCGACCACCAGAGGACACAGGCAGCTCTGTAAGTAGCACCAAACACGACTACACTACACCCCCCCCTGTCACTTATTAACCCCTGATCACCCCATATAGACTCACTGATCACCCCCCCCTGTCATTGATCACCCCCCTGTAAGGCTCCATTCAGACGTCCGTATGTGTTTTGCGGATCTGCAAAACACATACAGACGTCTGAATGGAGCCTTACAGGGGGGTGATCGATGACAGGGGGGTGATCAGGGAGTCTATATGGGGTGATCACCCCCCTGTAAGGCTCCATTCAGACGTCCGGATGTGTTTTGCGGATCCGCAAAACACATTCTCACGCTTTAGGGCCCCTAAAATGCCAGGGCAGTATAAATACCCCACATGTGACCCCATTTCGGAAAGTAGACACCCCAAGGTATTCGCTGAGGGGCATAATGAGTCCATGAAAGATTGAACTTTTTGTCACAAGTTAGCGGAAAGAGAGACTTTGTGAGAAAAAAATAAATAAAATCAATTTCCGTTAACTTGTGCCATAAAATAAATTAAAAAAACTTCTATGAACTCGCCATGCCCCTCACAGAATACCTTGGGGTGTCTTCTTTCCAAAATGGGGTCACATGTGGGGTATTTATACTGCCCTGGCATTTTAGGGGCCCTAAAGCGTGAGAAGAAGTCTGGAATCCAAATGTCTAAAAAATGCCCTCCTAAAAGGAATTTGGGCTCCTTTGCGCACCTAGGCTGGAAAAAACTGTCACACATGTGGTATCGCCGTACTCAGAAGAAGTTGGGCAATGTGTTTTGGGGTGTCTTTTTACATATAACCATGCTGGGTGAGAGAAATAGCTCTCTATAATGACAACTTTGTATAAAAAAATTGGAAAAGTTGACTAAGGGCTCTTTCACACTTGTGTTCTTTTCTTTCGGCATAGAGTTCCGTCGTCGGGGCTCTATGCCGGAAGAATCCTGATCAGTTTTATCCTAATGCATTCTGAATGGAGTGAAATCCGTTCAGGATGCATCAGGATGTCTTCAGTTCCGGACCGGAACGTTTTTTGGCTGGAGAAAATACCGCAGCATGCTGCGCTTTTTGCTCCGGCCAAAAATCCTGAGCACTTGCCGCAAGGCCAGATCCGGAATTAATGCCCATTGAAAGGCATTAATCCGGATCCGGCCTTAAGCTAAAAGTCGTTTTGGCTCCGACGTTTAGTTTTTTCTGAATGGTTACTGTTAAAGATGTGTGAATTTTATTCTATATTTTGTATATCTAGGATTATAATGAGTTAACTTTTTCTACTTCCAAGTGCCCACCCACCCCCCTCTTTTTTTCAAGACTGGAGAGGAGAGAGAGGGGGGCAAAGAGCTGTGCTGTGGGAAGTGTCTGATTTCTCATCTTTCTACAGGTGTCCCATAGAGTGTGGTGGAATGCGTAAGCCAATCATATGGCTTGATGATATGTATATATTATTCACTGCCTAGAGAAGCACCTCTTTGAAGTGTCACATATGACGTAGGCAGTATTCTTGTTAGAATAAACTCCATTACAAAATGGCGATGGTAACCAGATGTTTACATTAGTTCACATTCCAAAGTAGGACCCAGTGCGCAGAAGCCAGGGTGCTATCTTCTCTCTCTTATCTCTTCTTCCTTTTTGACCAATGAAACAATGTTTTAGCCTCAGTGAGGACTGCCCTCTTCTGAAAATGTATATACGCTTACCCCATGTAATTAAAGTTAGAGATTGCTTTGACCAACTTCTGTGTCAGTGTTCAGTCTCTCAGCCACGCGTGGATATTAACCCCTGGGGGGGGGGGGTACATTGATCTGGAACACCATAGTGTATCTAAAATGCCCTAATTTAGGGTGGTTTTAACATTACCATGGCTGCCAAGACGCTAAAGTCCTGGCAGCCATGGTAAAGTGTAGTGGGGAGCAGCATACTTACCGTCCGTGCAGCTCCCGGGGTGCTTCAGAGTGACGTCAGGGCGCCCACGCGCATGGATGACGTGATCACATGGCACGTCATGCATGCGCATGGGGCACTCTGACCTCATTCTGGAGCGCCCCGGGAGCCGCACGGACTGTAAGTATACTGCTCCCCCGCTCCCCACTACTACTATGGCAACCAGGACTTTAATAGCGTCCTGGCTGCCATAGTAAAACTGAACGCATTTTAAAGACGGATCCGTCTTCAAATGCTTTCAGTTCACTTGCGTTTTTCCGGATCCGGCGTGTAATTCCGGCAAGTGGAGTACACGCCGGATCCGGACAACGCACGTGTGAAAGGGGCCTTAGAGAGATATTTCTCTCACCCAGCATGGGTATATGTAAAAATACACCCCAAAACACATTGCCCTACTTCTTCTGAGTAGGGCGATACCACATGTGTGACACTTTTTTGCAGCCTAGGTGCCCAAAGGGTCCCAAATTCTAAAGAGCACCTTTAGGATTTCACAGGGCATTTTTTACGCATTTGGATTCCAAACTACTTCTCATGCTTTAGGTCCCCTAAAATGCCAGGGCAGTATAAATACCCTATAAGTGACCCCATTTTGGAAAGAAGACACCCCAAGGTATTTCGTGATGGGCATAGTGAGTTCATGGAAGTTTTTCTTTTTTGTCACAAGTTAGTGGAATATGAGACTTTGTAAGAAAAAAAAAAATCATAATTTTCCGCTAACTTGTGACAAAAAAGAAAAAGTTCTATGAACTCACTATGCCCATCAGTGAACACCTTAGGGTGTCTACTTTCCGAAATGGGGTCATTTGTGGGGTGTTTCTACTGTCTGGGCATTGTAGAACCTCAGGAAACATGACAGGTGCTCAGAAAGTCAGAGCTGCTTCAAAATGCGGAAATTCACATTTTTGTACCATAGTTTGTAAATGCTATAACTTTTACCCAAACCAATAATTATAATTTTTTTTTTTAAATCAAAGACATGTAGAACAATAAATTTAGAGAAAAATTTAGAAAGGAAATGTATTTTTTTGGCAAAAATTTCGGTCAATTTCGATTAATAACAAAAAAAGTAAAAATGTCAGCAGCAATGAAATACCACCAAATGAAAGCTCTATTAGCGAGAAGAAAAGGAGGTAAAATTCATTTGGGTGGTAAGTTGTATGACCGAGCAATAAACCGCAAAAGTAGTGTAGTGCAGAATTGTAAAAAGTGGTTTGGTCATTAAGGGGGTTTAAGCTAGGGGAGCTGAGGTGGTTAAGATGGTATACCTTTAGGAGGCTGAGTAATGGCTTCTATGTAATGAGGTAATCCTAGCCTAGGTCACTAGTTGGGAGAACTTGCACATTACTGATGAAATGTGTCCAGTAAGACTAGAGCTGACAGTTTTTTGACAAGTCCATATTTGATGTAATGCCCATTTCTTTTTAATGTTACAAATACATATAGGGGTAGAACAGACCGGGGATGGAATAGGTAGATCATTATCTTTTTTTTTTTTTTTTTATCAGGCTCTGGTTTTGTGCTTCACCAGGTATGGTTGAAAGACACACTACTTCCATAGATTTACGATGTGTCACGCAGACAGACTTACTCTTATCAGTGGTGCCCCTCTCTCTATTACTACCCCTGTGCTGTCCCCTCATGCTCAGTGGATAGCCTGCAGACATCCTGTCTGTCATTCCACTTGACTGCAAGTAACTGGCCATTTACAAGTGTGAATGATGCCCCTTTTTCCACATGTCTGGACACCAGCTCTTGTGGGAATCCAGCTCTATTTTTGGACATTCACATAGGCTCCTTTATTTGCAGTTTTACAGGAATGGAGGGGCCCCGAACACAGGCTGGGTGGTAACTTTGGGAAGCAATTTTTTTTTTCTCTCACCAAACATTTGTTTAGAGAATATATATATATTGGATATTTGCTCTGGTGGACAGGTTAGCGGACGCAGTATAGAGGCAAGGAACCAGGTTGTAAATCAAACTTCAGTGTTGTATTCACACTCAGCAAAACATAACAATCTTTGTGCTTGTGCATACACAGCAAAACAAAACAGTGTTTACCTGGAATACTAGGTGTCAGTTCACACCCGGCTGAATGCTCAGCCACAGAAAAGTTCCCTGGCAGTCTTCCAGGCGGCCTGCACGCCTGTTTGCAGTCTTTAGCTTTCAGCACACAGGGCTCCACAGCTTCACTTTTAGATGGAGGTAAAATCCACACCACCTGATTGACTGCTTTTTAAGCCTGCCAAGACCCAGCCTGGAACGTGGGGAGTAGCAACCCACCCAGAACTTTGGCTACTCCCAGTAAAAGCCGTCTCGGGTCAGCTTTACAGCCATACTAAACAGCTTAAGTGTCAGACGGCAATCTGCAATACTGACACTTGAGAAAAAACGGCTCTTACCTCACCTCAGGAAACTCGGTGACACATACCACTATCAATGACGGCCCCTTGTTCCTTCCTACAATATATAAAACTTAGTTTCACTTTTAACTGAATCTGTCCTTTGATTATCAGTATTCATTTAATACAGGAGACCATGCTTGTTTGAGAAGATCTCACAGCGGTCCTAATCATCGCTCCAAGCCCTCGGCTACATTCGGTAACTGAAAGCAAAGTGCTGTTTTATCTCCCTGTAAAAAGGAGTATCTGATGGAATAAAGACAGTGACCAACAAAAAAACACATATTGGTGGTCACTAAAGGGCTAAGCATGAACATGGCTTCTTTTATATGTGAGTATTTTGATGTCTAACTAGAGATGATTTTTTCTTAAAACATTCCCCACATTCTGAACATGAAAATGGCTTCTCCCCTGTGTGAATTCTCTCATGTCTAACAAGATCTGATTTATTCTTGAAAGATTTCCCACATTCTGAACATGAAAAAGGCTTCTCCCCTGTGTGATTTTTTTGATGTGTCACAAGAGTTGGTTTCTGCTTAAAACATTTCCCACATTCTGAACATGAAAACGGCTTCTCCCCTGTGTGATTTCTCTGATGTATAACAAGACCTGTTTTATTCTTAAAACAATTTCCACATTCTGAACATGAAAACGGCTTCTCCCCTGTGTGATTTCTCTGATGTATAACAAGACCTGTTTTATTCTTAAAACAATTCCCACATTCTGAACAAGAAAATGGCTTCTCCCCTGTGTGAATTCTCTGATGTATAACAAGATGTGATTTTTGGTGAAAACATTTCCCACATTCTGAACATGAAAATGGCTTCTCCCCTGTGTGATTTCTCTGATGTATAACAAGAACTGATTTCCGATTAAAACATTTACCACATTCTGAACATGAAAATGGCTTCTCCCCTGTGTGAATTCTCTGATGGGCATCAAGAGTTGATTTGTGGACAAAACTGTTCCCACATTCTGAACAAGAATATGGCTTCTCCCCTGTGTGAGTTCTCTCATGTCTAACAATATGAGATTTAAATCTAAAACTTTTTTCACATTCTGAACATGAAAATGGCTTCCCTCTTACATGAGCTCTTTGATGTTTAACACCTCTTCGGCGACTTTTCTGTATTACAGTCTGTGATGAATCAGAAGATCGGACCTGTTTAAAAGAATCAAATGATGCATTGTGGCTGTGATTGGATGAGGGTATATCTTGGATATTGGCATGCTCGTCAAATGTATCCCGTGTGATGCCACATTCATTTACTTCAAAATCTGAAGATATCAGATGTTTCTCTAAGTTCCTGGTACAGTCATCTGCCAAGAATAAAACATTATATTATTGATTAATAATATACCATAAAATTGTATTGAAATTTTATAACATTTCCATATAAAAAAAAAATCCACAGAAAAGTACAAGGCATGGCGTAAAAAATTCAAGTATGAATTGACTAAAACAGTGGTGGCCAAACAGACCACAATCTAATAGTAGACCCAAGAAGCATAACTAGAAATGGTTGGCCCTCACCTTGAGCAACTTCCCTGCAACCCCCACCCAAACAGTGATTTATAAATAAAACATTTCCTAGCACTGGACAAGAGGCGTTAAATGACCCCTTAGTTTCCCACACAATAGTTATCTCCCCTCAGTGTCCCTTTCACAGTGAAATTCCTCCTTAGTGCCCTCTTTACAGTACTTATGCTCCCTAAGTGCCCCCACTCAGTAGAATGTCCACACAGTAGTTATGTCCCCTTTGTGCACCCCTACAATAGTACTGTCCCTTAGTGTCCCCTTTACATCAGTGAAGTTTCTGTACTATGAATAAAATTAATAAAGTAATACCGAGCACATCGTGCTCTTCCCAGCGGCAGACGTGATGTGATGACGTCATCTCTCCTGCTGAGCTGGGGAGAGTGCAGGCCGGGGAATGAGACCTGGACTATAATGGATGACAGATACAGCAGCTGGACCCGGTGGGAGGGAGGAGATTAAATTGGCCAGTAGTAAGCACGGTAAGCCATCACTGGCCATTGGGGAGCTCCTCAACATGTTTTTTTCCTTGAGATATAATTACTATTGATAACATGCAGAGTTAGTCACCTGGGTCATGATATCTTGGAGTCTTTATTGACCGGCAGGTAGGAAATATGTGGTGGTCAATGGTGAGACTTTGTTGTATGACCTCTTAAAGGGAACCTGTCACTGGGATTTTGTGTATATAGCTGAGGTCATGGGTTGCTAGATGGCCGCTAGCATATCCGCAATCCCCAATCCCCATAGCTCTGTGTGCTTTTATTGTATAAAAAAAAAAATAACTCATCTCAGGGAAAGGACTCATCTCAGGTTAATGTGCATATGTATAAACTTGTTTTTTTTTTACACAATAAAAGCACACAGAGCTATGGGGACTGGGTATTGCGGATGTGCTAGCGGCCATCTAGCAACCCATGTCCTCAGCTCTATACACAAAATCCCGGTGACAGGTTCCCTTTAAGGCTACATTCACACAACAGCAAAAAAAAACAACATGAAAAACGGACATGTTCAGTTTTTCAAGGCCATTTTTGCATCCCTTTCTTGGTCGTCTGGATGTTTTGCATCCATTTACAACTACCATTATTTGAGGATTATTTAGAGGATTTTTCTTTTCTTTTTTTTATTTAATTACCAATCCCTGCAGTACAGTGGCGTATCTAACTTTAAATTATTTTTTTTTTTTTTTGGGGGGGGGGGAGCAGCTATAACAACGATACATTTACACAAGTATGCTTAGAAATGCTGCGATACTTTACCCAATACCTAAAACCGCAACAGGGAAAAAAAGTCCTGCTGTCTGTGGTTTAAAAAAAAACAAAAAACAATCACTCAGATTTCTATATTTCCTAGTTGCCTATGGATGACACTGTTATAGGGAGGGGGATCTGTGGATGACACATGCCTTATATAGCATCTTATGCTATATGTGTCATCCACAGATCCACCCCATGACAGTGTCATCCACAGATCCCCCTCCCTATAACAGTGTCATCCACAGATACCCCACCCTGCCGCTCACAGGAGTGTACATTTGACATTTCTAAACTGTAATCCATATCCTTCAGTGACCTTAACTTTAAATCCGGATTCAGCGGCCGCTCATCTCTACTAGTACCTTAACCTTACACCACTCAGCTAGCTTCGGTAACTGGGCCAGGCTACAGCCTTCAGGCACTGCCTGTTAGTTGTTACCGAACGAGAGGGGCACTTCCAGATTATTTTCTGTCTGCCTCCACAAAACAATGGTGCTTATAGAACAGACTACACCGTGTAGAGGTATACTGTATATTGTGTGGCACAGTGAATGCTATATGTGTATAACAAACATATTTCACATGAAAACTTACAGTTATTTGGCTTGGCCATTGGGAATCTCGGACACCACTTTAACACTTTGGCCGGGGGCTCAGCGGAGCTTATGTTGTGTTTTATCCTAATGAGAAAGATTTCATGATAAGGATTTGGAGAAGGGGCAGAGGGACAGCAGAGCAGGGAGAGGCTGGTGCTGCTACTAGGGGATCATACCATGGGGGAGTAATAAAGCCCACCATTATGCCCCCCCAGTAGAAACAATTCTCCTTATAATGTGACAGTGCCAAAAATACCCCCTTGTAATGCCACCAGTTGAGCTAATGTCCCCATAGTGCCCCCATAATGTGCCAGTATAAAATACCCCTATATAGTGCCCCCAGGAAATGCCCCCATAGTGCTCCTCTCCCCCCTTTCTCCTAGTGCCCCCCATAATGTACCAGTATAAAATGCCCCATATATAGTGCCCCAGTAGATGCCCTCAGTGTCCCCCATAATTTGCAAGTATAAAATACCCCTTCTTAGTGCCCCCGTAGATGACCTCATAGTACTCCTCTCCCCACTTCCCCATAGTACCCACCATAATGTGTCCCAGTATAAAATGCTACTGTACAGAGCCCCCCATATAAAATACGCCACAGTAGATGCCCACCAATAATGTGCCAATAATAAGTGCCAATAATAAGTGCCCCATCACGTGCCAGTAATAAGAGCCCCCCCCCCACCATGTGCCAGTAACCAAGAGCCCCCCATCACGTGCCAGTAACAAGAGCCCCCCATCACGTGCCAGTAACAAGAGCCCCCCATCACATGCCAGTAACAAGAGCCCCCCAATCATGTGCCAGTAAAGGGCCCCCATCATGTGCCAGTAACAAGAGCCCCCCATCATGTGCCAGTAACAAGAGCCCCTCCATGTGCCAGTAACAAGAGCCCCTCCATGTGCCAGTAACAAGAGCCCCTCCATGTGCCAGTAACAAGAGCCCCTCCATGTGCCATTAAGAGCCCCCCTATCATGTGCCAGCCCAGTAACAAGAGCTTAGAGCCCCTCAATGTGCCAGTAACAAGAACCCCCTAATGCGCCTATAAAACTATTGTATATATCAAAAAACTAAAACAAATACCAATACTTACCTCCATGTCAGCGATGCGATGTCCTGCGCTGTATGGCTCAGGCGGCGCGATGACGTCATTGCGCCGCCTCCGCTGGCCTCTGATAGGCTGCGGGCATAGGCCTGCAGCCTATCAGAGGAAGGGGAAGGGACACGCCTCTCCCTCCCCTGCCGCACTAGCACAGGCATCTGTATCACTGTCCTGAGGATGGCGATACAGATGACTATGGAGATGAGCGCAATGGAGGCACTCATCTCCCTGTGCCCTGCGGCCGCCGCCCCCCCCCCCTCCCGAGCTGGGGGGGGGAGCGGCGTGATGTAGGGGGGGCACAGCGTGATGTAGGGGGGGGGGCGTGGCCCCCCCTTGGTGACGCCACTGCTGCAGTATACATAATGTCCCCCATAGTGGCCCCAGTTAGTAGTAATGTTCCCCAGGGTGGCCCCCATCAGTAATAATTAATAATGTTAATAATGCGCAGGGTTTTGTTTTTATGGGAAAATAAAATTACTCCTCTCATTCACGTAGAGAAAAGTTTCTCTTCATTTGGTGCTAAAGGACCTACACTCTCAGTGGGATGATGTCCCCACGTGCCCCTAAGTAATAATGCTGGGAGAGCATGGTGATGTCATCATCAAGTAGGTAGCACAGATCCTTCAGCACCAAGAGAGGAACGAATGCCTCTGTGCGTGCAAGTGGATAAGGCAGTTTATTTTTATTTTAACCCCTAAAAGGCCATTTTCCACTAGTGTGCCCATTTTAAACGGCCATTATATGGATGCTCTCCTGTCTAAATTACCATTAAAAATAGTCCCATTGATTTAAATGGGGTCCATCTGGCAGTGAGAATGGCCACAAATAGGACATGTCCCATTTTTCAAAACCACAAATGACTGGCCTTAAAAAAAATGGCAATGTGAATAGCGCCAATGAGTTTAATTCTAAAAAAACCAGCTGTGTGCCATTTTTCACTGTTGTGTGAATGTAGCCTTATCCTACAGCCTTTCCCGATTACATAACTACATATAGCGCCAAAGAGTAATCCTGTGACCCGAACATCATCACTGCAGCTAGGACACTGTGCACACCGAGGTCTCTCCAAATCTCAGTCCTGTCACTCTCAAGTAAACAAACTGCATGGCCCACACCATAACAGCTTCCTTTTTTCATGCATTTATATTAAAAGGGTTGTCTCATCTGAGACGATGGGGGCAATTTGCTAGGATATGCCCCTATTGTCTGGTAGGTGCGGGTCCCACCGCTGGGACCAGCACCTATCTCCTAAACAGAGCCCCGAAAGTGGTGGAGGATGTACTGTATATGCGCAGCACTGGCTCGGCACTAGCATGGCTATTTCCGTCAGGCCCATAGACGTAAATGAGAACGGTGGCCGGTCATGCACAGTGCGCTCCCATTCACTTCTATGGGGAGAGCGCTTGGTGGTGGCCAGACCAGAGTCCTCCAGCCACCACTTTGGCCCGGTCTGTTCTCGATAAAGGTGAAGGGTCCCAGCAGTTGGACCTGCACCTACCAGACAATGGGGGCCATATCCTAGTGATATGCCCCCATTGTCTCAGATGAGTCAACCCCTTTTAGTGCTTGCGATTCATATATACTGTACACACCACCCAAAGAATATGAAAAGTATCACTAGAGATGAAATGCATTTCAATAAATTAGTTCAGGTGTAATTCTGAAGAATCAGTCAGAAGAGAAAACAAATAAATTCGACCCTGCTTCCATTGGCCTGATAATCTATGTATGACTCTCAGGCTACTTTCACATTGGCGTTTTGAATTCCATCCGTTTCAGGAAAAATTGATCAGTTTTGCCCCAATGCTTTCTGATTGGATAAGGATCAGTTTAGAATGCATCAGTTTGCCTCCATTCCACTCTGGATGCGGACACCAAAACGCTGCTTGCAAACAGATCTGTCCTGACTTACAATGTAAGTCAATGGGAGGGGATCCGTGTTCACTGACACAATATGGTGCAATTGAAAACGGTTGGTTGTGGCCAATGTCGTCGTCATCATCAGCAGCATATCTATCATACCGAGAGCCAACCTCCTTCCTTAGCTGTGCCTGGGAAAACTCCATGTCCCCCTGCACCACAAACTTCTCCTCCTCCACTTCCTCCTTTATGCGACTTTGTCCGTCCAGGTTCCTATCAGCTACAGGATCCCCAGCAAGCTGTGAAGGTTGTGGTTCTTCCTCTAGTCCTTGTTGTATCAGAGTGAGCATTTGTACAAATATAAATATCAGGGTGATGCCATGTTAATGCTTGTCCCTACTCTGGTGGCCTCTTCAAAGGGGTTGAGTATGCGACACATGTCCCTGATGAACTGACACTGCCTGCACTCAAAATAACATATGCTCTGCTGTGGTGGTCTCGTGCATCATGTAAATCACTAATCTCTTTACACTGCTCATAGCAACGCTTCACCATATGTAAGGTGGAATTCAAACGGTACAAAGGCAGACCATTTTGTCACTTCAAGTTCAGAAGGGCCTTTTTAGCCACATAAGAATGGCTGGACAGTCCCCTGGACATGACCAACACCATCTGCAAGTCACGTTACTTTTCCACAAATTGATGTACCATAAATGTATGATGTGCGCCATGCAGGGAACATGTGTTATTTCCCCCAAATAAAGTGCAGCCATAATGTTCCTGCCATTGTCACCAACCACGTGTCCAGTTGTAGATGGAGAAGAGAAATCCAGCAGGAAACTTGCTGCTTGATGCAGATTACCAACTGATCTATGAAGCTTCTCTCGCCCAAGCTCATCAGCTTTAAGACAACATGGCAATGCTTCAGTTTGCACATATAAAAGGAGGTAGAAGTGGAAGCAACAATCTGCTCTGTTTTTGTTAGGGATAGGAGGATGTCCATTGAGGAGGACATAGATAAGCACCTGGTGTAGGGTACCCGACAATCACCAATTGCAAGCTGCAGCATGGTGGCCAAGACCATACAGTGATTTAAAGGGAACCTGTCACTAGTTTTATGGTGTCCTAACTAAGGGCAACATAAATAAGTGACTGATTTTCTTAGCAAAATGCTGGGTCACTTTCTTTAATTGACCCAGTCAATCTGCCAACATCTTGTATTGAAAAGCTCCAGCTGATAATGATGAGTCATGAATATTCATGAGCTACTGACTCTCCCCACCTACCTGCTGCTGAATGACAGTTATTTTCCATATGAATCAGCAGCAGGTGGGCAGGGGAGTGGCTATAGCTCTGAATTAAATATACGCTGGACTCAATGACATCACGCCGGACTCGAATCAGCTCATTAGCATGCGGCATGCGGCATCTTTGTGTGTATATTATGAGGTAACCATCTGTCACACCAGTAAGTGAATACATCTAAGGTACTTTTTAGTAGTTAATGATTGCAAATAATTAGTTAGATTATAATCAAATATCCACATGACAGGTTCCCTTTGAGAACACAGGTTCCACTTTCACACTCGCTCATTCTGGTCACTGGAAGTTCAACATGCGACCTCGTGACAAAGAAATCTCTGAGGATCTGAAAAAAAAGAATTGTTGCTCTACATAAAGATGGCCTAGGATATAAAAGATTGCCAACACCCTGAAACTGAGCTGCAGCACGTTGGCCAAGACCATACACTGGTTTAAGAAGACGGGTTCTACTCAGAACAGGCCTCGTCATGGTCGACCGAAGAAGTTGAGTGCACATGCTCAGCGTCATATCCAGAGGTTGTCTTTTCAAAAAAGACGTATGTCGTCATGGGAGAGTGGAAGAGGATTCAAGTGGCAACCTGTGAAGCTCTAGTGAACTCCGTGCCCAAGAGAGTTACGGCTGTGCTGGAAAATAATGGTGGCCACACTAAATATTGCCAATTTAGGCACAATTTGGCCATTCTCACTTAGGGGTGTACTCACTTTTGTTGCCAGCGGTTTAGACATTAGTGTCTGTGTGTGGAGTTATTTTGAGGGCACACCAAATTTACACCGTTATACAAGCTGAATATTCTGCATATTTTGTTTCCGTTTTTTATAATTTGCAATCATTAGGGGTTCTCCAAGATTTTCCTCAGCATAGGTCACCAATATGAGGTCAGATCCCTGTATCCCCACCAATCAGCTGTCTGAGGAAGCCTCAGTGCTCACCAGAGCTCCAGTTAATACAAAGCCTCCTCACAGCTTACCAAGCACAGCGCAGTCTGTTGAATAGTAGCGGTGCTTGGCATTGCAGCTCATACCCATTCACTGGAATGGGACTAATCTGTGCCTAGGCCATATGACCGATAAACGTCACATTTCATGGCCAGGAAGAGGCCTAAGAGCGCGCAGAGCACTGTGTCCTCTCCATACATCTGACCGACAAGGCTGCCGGGAGTTGAATCTGCCTCAGATCTGATATTAATGACCTCTCCTGAGGATGGACTATATGTATCATATACATACTGTATATCACCTATAATGCTGTCACATTTCCATCCATATTTAATTAGAATTTTAGCTGAATCAGTGAATATAATGCTGAAAAAGCTGACAGAAAAGAGAACCTAAAAATGTAACATAAAATTGTATCATCCAGTGAAGGAGTAGAATCTGTATGTCTTCTCTGCTTTACTTAGTGGTCACTACTCACCTGGGCGGTTATCTGTAGGAATGTCCTCTGTCCTCTGCTCATCGCCCCTCACATATGTCTCTGTAGGAGTAATATTGTTCAGATCTTCACCCGGATTCACAAGCTGTGAAAGAAATATTGTAGAAGTCATCAGACGGTTGGAGAAGTCGTGTGGAAGGTTTTATATGACCTGAAAAGATCAGTAATTAGAATGATGACCAAAAATGACCGGACAGCAGGAGTTATCTGACCCAAATATCTGCAGGTCTCCTGTATAAATCCAACCAGTTTACAATGCAGGGAGAGTAGCCCTTATATTCCATCCCTAACATTACATTGTGTGTATATAACATTACATTGTTTGTGCACCTGTTGCCCTTGCTGGCCGCCCCAGGACTGTGAAGCTGGTAAGCCAAAGTTCTTTCGGTCCATGGCTTGTTTACCTCCTAGGAATGGGCATAATCATCTGCTCTGCTGCAGCCAATGCCTGGATTCAGGGGTAACATGTCCACAAGAGACACATCCCCACTAAAGCCAGTCATTGGCAGCAGTAAAGCAGGTGACCATGCCTGTGCCGGCGAGGAAGCAAACAACATTTACTGGAAGATGGGCACACAGGAGCTGGCACACATAACCAGAGCTGAGGGTAGCAGGTACGTATGACTCTTTCCATCGTAGAGGATGCGGACACATGTAAAAAGTTACTTATTCCTGAACAAACCCTTTAATGCTGTCTGCCTGTTCTATCTAGAAGTTTTGGGATGACTGCAGGCATGAAGATACTGTACCTAGTATAAGGACAGGGGAGAACACAGGAGAGGTGAGAACTGATTATCTATCACCACTAGAACACCTTGCTTATCACTGTTTATAGTATCAGGATAGGGGAGAACACAGGAGAGGTGAGAACTGATTATCTATCACCACTAGAACACGCTGCTTATCACTGTCTATAGTATAAGGACAGGAGAGGTGAGAACTGATTATCTATTATATTACCACTAGAACACCCTGCTTATCATTGTTTACTGCAAAAGGACAGGGGAGAACAGATTATCATCACTAGATCATCCTGATTATCACTGATTATAGTATAAGGACACAGTGGTGTAACTAGAGTTGTAAGGGCTCCAGGGCAAACTTTGGATAGGGCCCCCACTCTCCCCATTATATGTCTGAATGGGTTGTAGTACACTGCCGCTGATCACTACACAAACCTGCAGCGTCTAAACCCCTATAGCTATAAACAGCCTGTAAGGCCCCCTACAGTGTCCTATTAGTTAAATGTCAACCGGAAATAATAATGTCCTGGTTGTGTTACCAGTATTAAAGAGGACCGGTCATCGCTCCTGACATGCCTGTTTCTAATAGCTTCATGCATTCCCCATGTTATAGCAATTCTGGGGAATCTATTCCTATGGCTCCGAGTTGTGTCATTCCTTTATTATTCCTGCTAGAGGTTATGAATGAATTGGTATTAGCCTTCAGTAAGGGTACAGGGGGGTGTACCTGCACAGTCTGAAAATGATTGGATAGAATGAGTGTCCCCCCCCCCCCCCAACTGGTTTAATAATACCTCTGACAGTGCCTTCAGTAATAGTAATGCCCCCCATACTTCCCCCAGTCCACAATCCCATCCTCTTTGTCCTCAATAATAATTTAGCAGTTTTTATGAGCCAGGGACAACTGTGGCCAACTACTACTACTCCTGGCCGGTACTGATACCGCTGCTACCACCCACATTCTAACTCTGGGGGGACGAGCAGAGCGAATCGAATCCCAAGAAGTGGAATTCGATCCAAATTTCAGAATAAATGTGATTCGCCTAGAAGCCGACTTTCCTCGTGCTTCGTGTCAGTGAATCGATTTATCCTGAAATTCAAACTTATGACCTCCATTTGCGCGCGAAGGGCCACCAGCCTTCATCTTGCTTAAAGATCTCGATTAAAATCCTGTGCGGCGCGAGATCTTTAAGCAAGATGGCGGAGGCCGGCCCGTCGCGATCTAATGGAGGCTGTAAGTTTGTAAAATTAAGAATAAAAACTAAATTAAATCACTCAGATGCCGCGATCATGTATGAACGCGGCATCTGAGGGGGTACAATGATGGGGACGGCGCTATCACAGCTCCCGGTCATTGCACCTGCTACTTACAACAACAACAAAATGCGCTTCGCAGCGGAGTAATTCGTCACAAAGCTAATTTTTTCGTGAAATTCGGAGAATCAGCCGAATCGAATTTTCAATAAATTCGCTCATCTCTAAGGACGAGACATGGGTCTTTCGTTTTGTACTCTCCCTTTTTCCAGGCGAATAAATGAAAAGTCAGGGGTTTAGTACAGACAGATTATTAAACAGTACTAGCAAAATTGCAAGTGTGTTTTCTGTAATTTATAGACAGGCACAATTATAGAGCAACTAAACTTTTTCACTTAGATGGACTCTGTAAGGGCATAGTTATAACTTTTCTTTTTTTTTCTTTTTTTTTTTTACAGCGTTTCTTTCTCAAAAACCTCAAGTTGCTACATAGGCTTATTGCCAGCACAGCACCCCAAATAGCATTCTGCTGCTATGCTGAGCAATTGCACATTATGGGAAGGGCCTTATATTCATGTAACTCACTAATGTACTTCATTCACCGGTTCCGTTCTCTTCCCTGCGTAAATCCTGCACAAAGATCATGTGGTCCAGTCCCTAAACTTGTCATTCACTGCCCGTTGCTAAATACATTACTAGTGTTGGTGGCTCTACCGTGGAGCGCTCGTCCCCACTATGGTTACATGTTTCCAGTTCCATGCGGTCACATGGTATAGATACAGTTGAAGCAGCTCAGGTATACCATGTGACCGTATGGCACTGTAAACATGTGACCGCAGCGGTAATGCGTCCTCCACGGTAGAGGGGATTTTGACGAAAAATTAATTGATAAGAGGATTGATAACAAAAATAAATAAAAAATAGTCCCTGTACAGGGTCACCCTTATTGAGATAAAACATAACATTTACTATTTATGCTAAAAGGAAATACAAGTGTGATCCATTAAACTATGGGGGTCCCGCTGTCACTATTATGTTATGATGTACAGATCATGTCTATCATCTGATAGGATATTGGAGTGAGGTGTTGGCTCAAAGTGCACATGAAATTCTGGTGGGGGGTTGATCCACAAGTATTTTAGGGTGAATCTATAGGCATCTAGATTACCCAATATGTCCCAGGTCTAGTGGTCTCTATGTGGTCTGGCTGCAGGTTACCTACTGGATTCTTCCAAAATAGCAGAGGAGCACTCGATTTTGTGAATACTCGCTTTAGTGAGCAGTCATACATAGGTGTGGAGAGTGACCACTCCTGAGGTCTCCCCTTACTCCTTTCTCACAGCCCTAAGCGGGGGAAGGAGACAGGTGAAGGAGGTACGTTCAGATCACACATACACACCCCTGTCAGAACCTAGATGTGGAGAAATATCTCCTCCACTGATGGGGTCTTACTGGATCTGATTACTTTAGCCTTTATTTGCTCATGTTTATTCTGAAGGTAATCATTTCAGGTACTTATCGTTTAAATATATGATTCCCCAGTTTATTGGATAATGTAGAGATGATATCTTCAGCAGCATGATATGTTTAGGGACATACAGAAGACAAGGAGGAGCAGCTGGTGGGGAGGGAGCTCTCCAGAGGGATCTGATAAATGATGCTGTAATCTTGTAGATCACAGGACGTCAGCCACACAGGAGAGAGACAGCAAGCCTCAGACTGGAGGTCAGACTAGAGATCACATGACCAGGTGTCCATAATCAAAGGTTCAAAATGGATGGCTGCATCTGACCATCTAGAAAATTGCTGGCGAGTTGACGTTAAATGTGCTGATGAAAATAATCCTATACTGCTTTTCCAATGGTTCCCTGGTCCTGGGGGGCTTCACTATTGGCTGGGAAAACAAAAGGCAGGTGCAGAATTACAATAAAACGTGGCCGGTTCTTGAGCTTCCCCTTAGCACAACCCAAACTCCCCTGATAAAGCCAGTGCCCTGGTGAAACATGTAGGGAGGGTTTGCTCATTGGACATCTTTTTTTGGCAGGGAACCACTATTCTACCTCTGGCACGGGATAGTGCTTTGTGGCGAAACCAACCTCGCCACTGGGTTTTGGAGGGGCCTGGTTGCCAGCCTCTTGACCCAGGATTATGGCCCATACTAACTTTGAAGGAGAAGACAGACCGGCCGCACAGCTTAAATCTGTGGAACAGTTTTGGACAGAAAAGCCATGAGTACAGCCAGGCCCAAGAGACTTTTACGACTAATTTGTGCTATGTTGGGATGTTAAATGTCTATGTGTATTGTAAAGGGTGGGACATTGTATACGTTGAGTAGTGAGGTCTGTTCCATTTTCTCTCTGTGTGTATTGGTGTTGCCCTATGTCCTGAGAGATAATTGAATTACAACTCGGTTGTCTCCAGGACAGAGGACATTGTGTATTCTCCTGCCTGTGATGATTATGTTAACCATGGTGTACCATGATTATATCACAGGCAGAGGGGAGGATTCTATGTGGGTTGTAGCCTTTGTGTTATTGGTAATTGTATTTTGTTGATTGTGTTACAGACAGAGGGAAGGGGGTTTTGTGTACAATTGCTGGGAAGGTTTCAATACTGTAAATGCATGTGATTGGCTAAAATATAAACTGTCACAGTCTTCTACAAGGGCCCCAGGGGGAGTGTCCCTTGCTAGGAGACCTGCATAAAAGGCTTAAAAATAACCCATTAAAGAGTTGCTGTTTTACATTCAACATAGAGCCTCGTCTCATGTGTGTGGGGTTTGCTATACGCTGAAGATTTGCTATACTCCCCTGGCTATAACTACTAGCTCTTGTAAGAGCTGTTTCTGGCTCCTGTGGTGGTTTTGGTGTAGAGCGGAGTGCTTGGAGTCCTCGGGAAGTACTGGGAGCATCCATCAACGGAGGTACCTGGTCGGGGTGCTAGGAGATCCGTTACATCCTGATGGAAGTGTGTGTGGGGGCAACTTTAGAAAACTGATGGTGAGTTAGAATTCTATGTGCTGATGAAAATAATCCTACATAGCTTTTATAATAATCAACTGACAATATTACATTATACTCTATGCACATAAGAAGGGTGACTTGTATCTAGATGTGCTAGTACAAAATCCGTGATATGGCCTTGGTACTGCCACCCTAGACTACAAAACCCTTAAAGATAATGATCCATTTATCTCCTGATGTTCATGTTCAAGCTGAGAATTCGAGCACAACTATGGTTGACTATTTGTAGTATTGTATGGTCCCGGCCGAGGACCTCTTAGAAAACTGTTGTGCCACTCTTGTGCAGCCACAAATAATCTGCAGCAGTTCACAGAAGAGGCAATCTTAAAAGTCTGTACAGGCAGAAAATAGTGAGAAGATCCAGACAACATGTAACGTCTATGGTCAGCTGTAATCCTGCCATCTCCACCTTTCTCATTACACAAGGAAAAGAACATATAATACTGGTGGATAAAACAAGACTGAACACAAGATCTTCACAGTCTTCCACAGATCATAGGGGACATTTCATGAGACTTTATCTCCATCTACCTGATCATCCTGTGGGACATCGTGATGTTCTTCTGAACCTTCCTGTGGCAGAAGAGGACTGGGACATCTCTCCGGTGTTCTTATCTCTTCCTTTACTGTAGGAAACACATCCAGTGACTGAATTCATCCCTTACATACAGATAATGAGAGGGCGTGTGTATTTAGTCATGTCCATTACCTGGTGATGTGAGGGGCTGGTGATCCTCCATCATGATGCCCCTATATCCATCTACCTGATCATCCTGTGGGACATCGTGATGTTCTTCTGAACCTTCCTGTGGAAGAAGAGGACTGGGACATCTCTCTGGTGTTCTTTTCTCTTCCTTAACTGTAGGAAACACATCCAGTGACTGAATTCATCCCTTACATACAGATAATGAGAGGACGTGTATTTAGTCATGTCTATTACCTGGTGATGTGAGGGGCCGGTGATCCTCCATCATGACGTCCTTGTACAGATCTTTGTGTCCTTCTAAATACTCCCACTCCTCCATGGAGAAATAGACGGTGACATCCTGACACCTTATAGGAACCTGACAACACAATGATACAGTCATCACCCAGATCCCTTCATAGCGTTCCTGTATAATGTCCCAGCATTCCCAGCAGTGTCACCTCTCCAGTCAGCAGCTCAATCATCTTGTTGGTGATCTCTAGGATCTTCTCTCTATTGATTTCCTCATGTATCAGGGGGTGAGGTGGAGGCCCCATGATTGGGCTCAGGGTTCTTCCCCATCCTTCAGACACAGGGTCCTGACAGCGCTCACTGGAGGTCTTCTTCACTACTGTGTAGTCCTGGTTATGGAGAGACACAGTAATAACTATCACTCCATACATCTCCAGAGTCCCTCACCTCTCCAGTCATGTCCATCTGTTAGTAACATAGATAAGATGATGTAATGTGACATCATCACAATCTCTCACCTCACCAGTAAGCCGGAAGAGGATCTCTAGGGTGAGATTTATTATCCTCTCCGCCATCTTGTCCCTGTCCCTATCCATCCTTGACAGGTCAATCAGGAGAAGGATGTTTATATAGAAGATCTCCACTGAGAGGATCCTATATTGTTGGAACCTGAATGGAGAGAAGATGAGATTATGTAAAATCCTACAAAATCCCATGTAAAATATTACTGGAGATAATAAGAGGAGACATCGGAGGAGATAATAAAGTGTAGATGTTGTGTTCTCTCTTTTTATAGTGAATGAAACATTTGTAAGGTGAAGACAGTTTCATGGTATGTCACACCTTCACATGACCCTACAGCCAATAGAAGACGTCATCAGTGATGCCAGTATGAACAGCACAAGACCGCTATAGACCATCATAGGCCCTAATGGTCAGGTGATATACATACCGCCATCAGAGCTCCAACAAATGTCGTCGCTGCAGTGATGCAAACAGACTGAAGGAGACCACAGGAGCCTCAGTGCTGGAGCAGTGGAGGATTCTACAGGTCCAATTAGGGTAATTATAAAACACTGCAGAATATGTTGGCGATACATAAATAAAGATTATTCTTACTATCTAGACAGACATTAGGTTGGCAGATTTGGTTTTTGGCAGCTCCTCACGACCACTGATGTTGTAGTTTAATAGATTTATTTTTAACAAGCAGCATGATGAAATACAGTAGTCATTAAAGGGTTTCTCTGGCATGTACTCAGGAGAGGTCATCAATATGAGCTCAATGTAGAGGTCCAACTCCAAACACTCCTGAACAATCAGCAGGTGTCGCTTATACTGATACCTGTATATACGGTTACACAATTTTTTTTAATTACATGCTAATATGAAAGTATTCAGATCCAGGTGCTGGTTTCCAATAAAGTTTGTATAATCGCTGTGCTTCTTTTGTGGGCTTCCCTAATGTATTATTTCCTGTGTCAACTGCACAACTAGATGCATTTCACTAAGAAGCAGGGAACATATCACTTCTGTGAAATCTGGCATCACTGTATTGCTGTGATGTCCATTTCCTTACTTCACACTATGCTTGTTTTCAGCTCCGGCGCTTACAGATAAGGAGAAGTAAATCACACTTACAGAAGGGCAGGGGCCGAGGCGTTTCTAGGTTAAAACATTCAGGGCCTGGGCCCCCAGATGTTGGTCTCAGGTCCGAAATGTACTGCCTGCCAGATAGATACTAATGTATTGCCGTCCTCAGGACGGCAATACAATTGAATCTAATGCATTGGAAGAGCTGAAGGACCTGTGATGACATCACAGTCCATGTGATCAGTGCTGAAGGCAGTGGTAGAGGACCTGCAATGATGTCACCATTATGTGACAAGTTGAGGAGAGGATGGCGCTCTGCAGTGAAGAGAAGTCCTGGGGAAGAAGCAGTGGCGAGGTCTGCTACATGAGGGGAGGTAAGTGAAGAGAAGGATTTGGTGCGAGAGCCAGAGTAATGCTGGGGGTTGTAGTTATTTAACTGTGACTGGTTGTTATGGCTGAAGAGAGGGATGTTATTTACATGGGACTGAATGCTGTAGGTGGCTGGGGCAGGGTGATGCTATTTACATATGACTGTGGTGAAGGTGGCTGGGGAGGGGTGGTGTTATTTACATGGGTCTGTATATTGGAGGGGTGAGAAAGTATAATTTCTGAGGACACTAAAAGGGGACTATAACTACTGGGGCGGCAAGCACGTCAGTGCACTAGGTATTGTATAAGGAACCGCTCTGCACCTTCGTGGGTTATGGCAGTCACTAATTCTCACGGATCTCAGTGTCCTTCAGCTACAATCATACAATGTGCACCTCGTGCAGCAAACAGCGTCAAATACAGTTCTAGTCTGAACAAGTCTGTAAGGATCGCTCAGAAATAACTGCAGCTGCAACAGAAACTGCACAACCAGAAAATCCCACCACTTTATCAGGGCTCCAATACAAAAATGTGTTATGTCCTTATAAACCCACGTATCTAAAGAAATGTATCTATAACATGATGGGCAGTGCACCTACCGTCACATGGTGCACCCTGCTGGATACTGCCGCCTGCACCCGCTCAGTATAAGGCTACTTTCACACTTGCGCTTGATCGGATCCGTTCTGAACGGATCCGATCATATTAATGCAGACGGAGGCTCCGTTCAGTACGGATCCGTCTGCATTAATAACTTAGAAAAATTTCTAAGTGTGAAAGTAGCCTGAGCGGATCCGTTCAGACCTTCAATGTAAAGTCAATGGGGGACGGATCCGCTTGAAGATTGAGCCATATGGTGACCTCTTCAAGCGGATCCGTTCCCATTGACTTACATTGTAAGTCTGAACGGATCCGCTCGCCTCCGCACGGCCAGGCGGACAGCTGAACGCTGCAAGCAGCGTTCAGCTGTCCGCCTGGCCGTGCGGAGGCGAGCGGAGCGGAGGCTGAACGCCGCCAGACTGATGCAGTCTGAGCGGATCCACTCCATTCAGACTGCATCAGGGCTGGACGGAAGCGTTCTGCTCCGCTCGTGAGCTCCTTCAAACGGAGCTCACGAACGGACCCATGAACGCTAGTGTGAAAGTAGCCTTATGGGGTCCGGCAGAGATCCGGCCTCTACACAACTAATACCGCTGCACGCAGAATATTCTGTCCGGCCGATTCCTGGCATTCTCTGGTGTTAACGTGGCCTTACCCGATGCCCTGCCCTGCACTCTGCAGTACCTCCGCCGCACTGCGCAGCCGATGGAAAAAAGACTCCGCAGACAGAGGTGGAATAATAATGTGGGGAAATCTAACCGCAGTTTATCCGTCATTTCACCATCACCCATAATAAAGATGGCGGTTTGATGCCCACATGGTGTAGAGATGGGTCTGCACGGCTGATCGGTGGAGAAACCTTCTGAAGGTTCAGTATGTGGACTCGGCCCCCACAACAGGGAGGTCTCCGATCCCCCCCTTCCCCCACAACAGTGACAACTAGGGATGAGTGAATCGACTTCAGATAAAACATCCAAAGCCGATTTGCATAATACTTTGTTTGAATACTGTATGAAGTGAGCGCTCAGTACAGTATTAGAATGTACTGGCTCAGTGGAGTGGTACCTTGGAGCCGAACCCGAGGTCGGGAAATGTCTCTTTACAGTACAAAGTACAGTCCATAGGAAGCAGAGACAGTTGCCATAATGAAGCAGAGAGCCATCGCCGACATCGGCTTCATCATCCCTCCCCAGCTCTCCACACCTCTGGTCTGTGCGGGGGCGGGGCCGGAATACTGGGTGGCACAATGTGGGCAAACTACTGGGGGGCTCAATGTGGGCAAACTACTGGGGGGCTCAATGTGGGCAAACTACTGGGGGGCTCAATGTGGGAAAAATACTGGGGGTCTCAATGTGGGCAAACTACTGGGGGTCTCAATGTGGGCATAATTCTGTGAAGGAGGCACAATGTGGACATAATTCTGTGAAGGAGACACAATGTGGGCATAATTCTGTGAAGGAGACACAATGTGGGCATAATTCTGTGAAGGAGACACAATGTGGGCATAATTCTGTGAAGGAGGCACAATGTGTGCATATTACGGGGGGCACAATGTGTGCATATTACGGGGGGGCACAATGTGGGCATATTACGGGGGGGCACAATGTGGGCATATTACGGGGGGGCACAATGTGGGCATATTACGGGGGGGGGCACAATGTGGGCATATTACGGGGGGGCACAATGTGGGCATATTACAGGGGGGCACAATGTGGGCATATAACGGAGGGCACAATGTGGGCATATTACGGGGGGTTACAATGTGGGCATATTACGGGGGGGGCACAATGTGGGCATATTACGGGGGGGGCACAATGTGGGCATTTTACGGGGGGGCACAATGTGGGCATTTTACGGGGGGGGCACAATGTGGGCATATTACGGGGGGGCACAATGTGAGCATATTACGGGGGGCACAATGTGAGCATATTACGGGGGGCACAATGTGAGCATATTACGGGGGGCACAATGTGAGCATATTACGGGGGGGCACAATGTGTGCATATTACGGGGGGGGGGGCACAATGTGTGCATATTACGGGGGGGGGGGCACAATGTGGGCATAAATACTGTGTGGTGCCATGAAGGGGGAATAATTACTATGTGGGGCATTAAGGGGACTGGTTAGGATTCGGTGTACAGGTATGTTTTGGGCGGAGTTAGAGGCGTGGCCTGGTGCACACAACCTGTCCCTCTTTGCTGGTTACATAGTTGGGAGGTATGGGAAGGTGTAAAGGTCCTGAAGGCTGCTCCGTGCTGCATCTATAACGCAGGTGTGAACAGGCCTTACAGGTGCGGCGCTGGGAGCGCTCCTCTTACCTGGATGGAGCCTGTCCTTCTCTGTGCTGCAGGAGAAGGTACAGGACCTGTGATGATGTCTTGACCATGTGATCAGGTGTGGGAGGAGTCCGGCAGCAGGCTGTGCTGCAGGAGAAGGTACAGGACCTGTGGGGATGTCATGACCATGTGATCATGTGTGGGAGGAGTCAGGCAGCAGGCTGTGCTGCAGGAGAAAGTAAAGGACCTGTGGTGATGTCATGAGCATGTGATCATGTGTGGGAGGAGTCACAGAAATCACATGACTAGGTTTAGCTGCTCTATGAATGAAGGGCGCTGCTGTGTAGCTTGTAATTCCAGTCTGTATGTAGCAGAGCTGTAGAGCTGTAATGTTTATATGAATGAGCTGTATGTGTGTAATGTTTATGTAGTTCAGCAATATGCGTACAATGTCTATGTAGCAGTGCTGTATGTGTATAGCTGAGCTGTATGTATTTGCAAGCTGTGTAATATGCCTTTCCATATAGTTGTATGGGTGTGTGCAGCAGAGCTGTGTATGTGTAATGTACAGTTACTACAGCTGAGTCTCTGTCATGTCTATGTAGCAGAGCTGTGTATGTGTGATGTTCAGTTACTACAGCTGAGTCTTTGTCATGTCCATGTAGCAGAGCTGTGTATGTGTAATGTACAGTTACTACAGCTGAGTCTCTGTCATGTCTATGTAGCAGAGCTGTGTATGTGTGATGTTCAGTTACTACAGTGGAGTCTCTGTCATGTCCATGTAGCAGAGCTGTGTATGTGTAATGTTCAGTTACTACAGCGGAGTCTTTGTCATGTCCATGTAGCAGAGCTGTGTATGTGTAATGTTCAGTTACTACAGCTGAGTCTCTGTCATGTCCATGTAGCAGAGCTGTGTATGTGTGATGTTCAGTTACTACAGATCAGTCTTTGTCATGTCCATGTAGCGGAGCTGTGTATGGGTAATGTTCAGTTACTACAGCTGAGTCTCTGTCATGTCCATGTAGCAGAGCTGTGTATGTGTAATGCTCAGTTACTACAGCGGAGTCCCTGTCATGTCCATGTAGCGGAGCTGTGTATGTGTAATGTTCAGTTACTACAGCGGAGTCTCTGTCATGTCCATGTAGCAGAGCTGTGTATGTGTAATGTTCAGTTACTACAGCTGAGTCTCTGTCATGTCCATGTAGCAGAGCTGTGTATGTGTAATGTTCAGTTTCTACAGCTGAGTCTCTGTCATGTCCATGTAGCAGAGCTGTGTATGTGTAATGTTCAGTTACTACAGCTGAGTCTCTGTCATGTCCATGTAGCAGAGCTGTGTATGTGTAATGTTCAGTTACTACAGCTGAGTCTTTGTCATGTCCATGTAGCAGAGCTGTGTATGTGTAATGTTCAGTTTCTACAGCTGAGTCTCTGTCATGTCCATGTAGCAGAGCTGTGTATGTGTAATGTTCAGTTTCTACAGCTGAGTCTCTGTCATGTCCATGTAGCAGAGCTGTGTATGTGTAATGTTCAGTTACTACAGCTGAGTCTCTGTCATGTCCATGTAGCAGAGCTGTGTATGTGTAATGTTCAGTTACTACAGCTGAGTCTCTGTCATGTCCATGTAGCAGAGCTGTGTATGTGTAATGTTCAGTTACTACAGCGGAGTCTCTGTCATGTCCATGTAGCAGAGCTGTGTATGTGTAATGTTCAGTTACTACAGCGGAGTCTCTGTCATGTCCATGTAGCAGAGCCGGCGATGTAATCTGCTGGTATCAGGGCTTTGTGTGCGCTCAGGAGATGTTTAGGGGTAACTCTATCGCCCGGATATTACCCCAGGACCCGCAGCTGTCTCTAACCCAGAGCTCACACAGTGAAGGAGAGCGCACCGTGCAGGCCACCTCCATTCATCTCATACAGTCCTGATCAAAAGTTTAAGACCACTTGAAAAATGGCAAAAAATCATATTTTACATTGTTGGATCTTAATAAGGTTCCAAGTAGAGCTTCAACATGCAACAAGAATAAATGGGAGTGAGAGAAAACATATTTTGAGCATTCAATTTAATAAAAAAAATAAATAAACTGAAACAGGCTGTTTTTCAGCTGATCAAAAGTTTAGGACCACACCTCCAAAAAAATCCCCCCCCCCAAAACAGAAATCCAACTTCCAAACATGAACTCAGTAATGAGTAGATCCTCCGTTATTGTTTATCACTTCAAAAATTTGTTTCGGCACGCTTGATGCAAGCGTTTCCATGAGGTGAGTGGGAACATTTCTCCAAGTGGTGAAGACGGCCGCACGAAGGACATCTACTGTCTGGAACTGTTGTCCATTTGTGTAAACTTCCCTTGCCGTCCATCCCCAAAGGTTCTCAATTGGATTTAGATCAGGGGAACACGCAGGATGGGCCAAAAGAGTGATGTTATTCTCCTGGAAGAAGTCCCTTGTCCTGCGGGCATTGTGTACTGTAGCGTTGTCCTGCTGAAAAACCCAGTCGTTACCATACAGACGAGGGCCCTCAGTCATGAGGAATGCTCTCTGCAACATCTGGACATAGCCAGCGGTCATTTGACGCCCCTGCACTTCCTGAGGCTCCATTGTTTCACTGAAGGAAAAAGCACCCCAGACCATTATGGCGCCCCCTCCACTGTGGCGCGTAGTAAACATCTCAGGTGGGATCTGCTTGTCATGCCAGTAACGTTGGAAACCATCAGGACCATCAAGGTTACATTTTTTCTCATCAGAGAATAAAACTTTCTTCCACCTTTGAATGTCCCATGTTTGGTGCTCTCTTGCAAAGTCCAAACGAGCAGTTCTGTGGCGTTCAAGGAGACGAGGTCTTTGAAGACGTTTTTTGTTTTTGAAGCCCTTCAGTCTCAGATGCCGTCTGATGGTTATGGGGCTGCAGTCAGCACCAGTAAGGGCCTTAATTTGGGTTGAGGATCGTCCAGTGTCTTGACGGACAGCCAATTGGATCCTCCGGCTCAGTGCTGGTGAATTTTTTTTGGGGTCTTCCACTTGACTTATTTGTTCCATAACCCTCAGGATCATTTAAGAAAATCCAAATGACTGTCTTACTGCGTCCCACCTCAGCAGCGATGTTGCGCTGTGAGAGACCCTGCTTATGCAGTTCAACAACCCGACCACGTTCAAAAAGGGAGAGTTTTTTTGCTTTTGCCATCACAACGTGTGACTACCTGACAGAAAATGACAATGAATCCACATCTTTGCACAGATTTGGCCTTTTAAAGGCATGTGGTCCTAAAATTTGGATCAGCTGAAAAACAGACTGTCTCAGTTTAGTTGTTATTTTCAATTAATTGAATGCTCAAAAAATGTTTTGTCTCACTCTCATTTCTTCTTGTTGCATGTTGAAGCTCGACTTGGAACCTTGTTAGGATCCGGCCATGCTAAATAGGATTTTTTGCCATTTTTCAAGTGGTCTTAAACTTTTGATCAGGACTGTATGTGTGTGAGAGGGGCGAGAGCTTGTGGTGTTCTAGAAGACAGCGGCTGCGCAGTGAGGGAAGATATAGTGGAGAGTGGTAGAGGAGTCACAGAGCGTTCCAGACGTCCATGTTCCTACGAGGGAGCTCTAGTGTATGGACTGGGGGGGGGGGGTTTACTGATGATGCTGATCGGCGGGGACCCGACACTCGATCAGCTTTTGAGAAGCAGCGGTTGGGGCATCTACAGGGGGCCCTATATATTGGCATTATATACTGGCATAGATTATGGGGGGCACTATGGAGAGGTGTGGGAGAGAAGCACTATGGGGGCATCTACTGGGGGACATTATATAGGGGCATTTTATACTGTGTGGGGGTTTAGCTCTTCTCCGGAGGTCATTCACACAAGTATTTTTGCCAGTCACCAAGTTTAAGGTCCAAACATCGCTTTTATTTGGCACCTCATACAAAATAAACACCTGCCCGGCTGGGCTCTAACTAAACAAGGAATCTTCCTACCTTACATAAAGCACCGTTCGCACACGGTAATTGCAAGCGGCTTTCCCAGCCGCCTGGCTGTACAGAGCCCTGTTCACTCACGGTCTCGCATCCAGTACCTTTATGGGGCAGTGTGGCCCAGTAGTCCCTCCGGCTCCGGCCTCGTGACCCTTACGCCCAGGTGTCACGGCGTCCCCCAATGCTCCGGCTAACACCTAGCCCCGTGGTCCCTCAGCCAGCTCGGCTGAGACCACTAATACAGAGCCCCCAGCAGGACCCTGTTGCACAATGAATCTCCTTCCCCTAGACTGACACCCTGTGAAGTGCTTTATGCGAGTCCGAGCACCTCCAGCTGGTCTGACCTGTGGTGGAATAGGGGTTTGGACCGCACTATCCACCCCTTCCTTGTCTCTCACCTCTACCTCGCAACTGGCACACATTATTCGGGTTGTATAAGGAAGGAGGGAGAGGATATCAACTTGGGGCGCTCTATAGGGGCATTTTATACTGGCACATTATGGGGGGCACTATAGGGATAGAGGTAGGAGCACTATAGGAGCATCTACTTGGGGCACTATATAGCAGTACCGTATTTTATACTAGCACAAATTATGGGGGCACCATGGGGACCTCAGCACAATTGCGGGCACTAAGAAAGTTTTTTTTGTACTGGCTAATAGTAGGGGGCATTGACCCACATTATGAGGTGCACTATGGGGACATTGGCTGTACTAGAGGCACTAAGAGGAGGTAATTTTTTTACTGCCACACAACGGGTTTTTTTTGTACTGCCACACATTATAAGGGGTACTTTTTGTACTGGCACACATTATAAGTGGGTATTTTTGTACTGGTGCACATTATAAGTGGGTATTTTTGTACTGGCACACATTATAAGTGTTTTTTGTACTAGTGCACATTATAAGTGGGTATTTTTGTACTGGCACACATTATAAGTGTTTTTTTGTACTGGCGCACATTATAAGGGGTACCTTTTGTACTGGCAAACATTATAAGTGGGTATTTTTGTACTGACATACATTGTAAGGGACATTTTTCTACTGTCACATATTATAAAGAGAATTATTACTACCGGGGGCATTATGGTGAGCTTTATTACAACTGGGAGACTATGGTAAACATGAATACTAGGGATGAGCGAATCGACTTCATCGAAAAAATATCCAAAGTCGTTTCGCATAAAACTAAGTTTCGATACTGTACGTACCACTTGGAACTGAACCCGAGTTCGGGAAATGTTTTTTTACAGTAGAAATTAATTTATGAGGTTATTACGCAAAGTGTCGCAAGACTTTGCAAAGTAACTTTGGCTCATCAAAGCCAATACATTCTAATACTGTACTATTCTAATGAATACTATGGGAGCTGTCACACCTGTGACAGGTGTTAAAAGGTCTGAAAGACTGAATGCACATGTGTGTTGCTGGTATGTCCACACCTCCTGTTCAGGTGTGGATCATGTGACCTTTACCTCCCCCTATTTAGTCTGACTTTACCCATCACTCCTTGATCTGGATAGCTTCAGTTGGTCTTGGAAGAGCTTGAGTTGGGAGCTCATTGAAGTCCTGTTCATCCATCATCCTTAGAAGTTAAGTGTTCAGCTTGTTGTGTTTTGTCTTCTCCCCCTGTTTGTTGTTTACTAGGCCTCAGCGAGACGCTGGCTCCTTCACCTGGGTTGTCTCCGCCCTGTCATTACCTTTAGAGCATTCAAGGGTCTTCAGGGTTTTCTAGGTTCCAGTGTATGGGCATCTCTACCATCGAGGGGTGCCCATACGGATAGGAGTTAGGGCCAGGAACAGGGTTTTATAGGATGTGACCCTTTTCCTTCCCTAGCGGTTAGGCCTAGTGTATTTCCCCTTTCCTCTTGTTGTCTTATTGGTGTTTCTCCCCTACTACATCCGTGACAGGAGCATTATTATGTCTGGGGCACAATGGGGACATTATTACTGTTGGGGGCACTAGTACTACTAAGTGCAATCTGGCAGATAATTATTTCTATTGGTGGGACTTCTGGGAGCACTAGTACTGTGGGGGGCATCCTGGCACAGTATTAGCTGAGCAACATTATTTTGGGGGACATTATCTTTACACTACTAGTGTCAGGGACTCTATTTGTTGGGCGAAGCTATTTTTTTAGAGCACTGTGTGCCAATAATTATTGAAGGGGCACTATCTGTGTGGTACTCATATTCTCAGGGGTTTTATCTGTTTCTGTAGTATAGTATTGGGGAGCACAGAGGGCACAGTATTGTGGGCGGCAGGACGGGGTGCTCAGAAGGTAGGAGGAGGATGGAAAACTACCGTAGGAGACTAAGATGTCTGTCAAACTCTCCAGAGAAAAGAGATGGCTGAAAGAAATCATCATGGTGGTCTGGTCTGAATGCAGAAGATGAGGAATGAGAATGTCTACATCAGAGGAGACATCACTGGATGTATGAGGTATGTGGTGCTGTATTAGACTACATTTACCTCTGCGTGATTCCGGCAGAGAACAGCCTCCCGCAACTCACCGGATCCGGCACTGCTGGATGCAGATGGAATGCCCGATGTGTGCCTCATGACAGTGGGAGGGTGTCAGCGGTCAGGCTGTGTTCATATCACGGCTTATTTTTCCATTCTTCTGATCTGTACAGAAGAACAGCTAAAAAAAAGCGGATCCTGTATTTTGAGCATCTGTCTTCAAACCGTCATTTGATCAGTATTTGCAAGGCAAAAACAGAAGTGGGTCCAAAGCAGAGATGACACATGAAGGAAGTATTTGCATGTCTCCTATGTTTTGGACCCACTCCTGCTTTTAGCTTCCAAATCATGATAAAATCCAGATGTCAAATTCTGACTGTGTGATAGAGGCCTCATGCTTAATTTGTATGAATTTTGACCTTTTGTGTAGGAAATCTGTTTTATTCAGATGAAAAAGAAGTCCTGCATGCAGAACTTGTATGGCCTCTATCACACGGTCAGTATTTGGTCAGTTTTTTTTCATCTGTATTTGATAAGTATTAGTAAGGCAAAAACAGGAGTGGGTCCGAAACAGAGATAAAATGTGATGGTAAAATGATTTGGACCCCTCCTGCTTTTGGCTTCCAAATCATTATCAAATCCTGATGGAAAATACTGACTGTGTGATATAGGCCTTATGGATGCTCAAACATCAGGACCTGTTTTCTTTTTTGTTATTTTTCTGCTCTTCTGAAAGATCAGAAGAACGGAATCACAATAGTGGCCCCGAACAGAGTGGTAAGAGTGGAAACAGTATGAAGAGTTTAAAGAACCGGAGTGCTGGGTACGATTATGTGGGAGTGATTGCAAATAGCTGCATATACTTTATAGCAAAGGTCCTTGTGAGTTACTGTAAGTGCTTGCGTTTTGGTATTGACATTTAAACCCATTTCACCACGCAACCAAAAAATTACTTTTCACCTGCTACTGGGCAAAATCCATTTGTCCTATACTAAATCGAGTGTGCAAATTACAAATCCAAAGTCAGAATTGTTGTAACACGTCACGAAATGATGCTATGCATAAGTATGCCTAAAGGAATTAAGCACTTGGAAAGCATTGAATAATTTTGAACAGAACGAGTTTTACTCCAACAATTACAAGTTTGCGTAGTAAACATTTTATGAAAATATAATGGAATAATAACATTTCAAAAAGTCTCGTTTTTCAATTTAAAAGTTTTACTTGAGCAGGGCCCAAATGCATACAATCAGGATTGCGTACGAATTTGCGTGCGGAAAATAACCGTAGGTCATGTACATTGTGTTCTATGAGAACTCAAGGCACACGATGCTATTTTTTTCTGCACGGATTTTGACCTGCAAAAACCACCCGTAGTCTCCCATGATGTTGGGATTCCAGCGGCCTTGATACCTGTTCTCCATTGTAGAAATATCTTTGTGGAACCGCTCTCCATGTTTGTCACTTACGTGTCCCAAATTGGGTGGGAAAAAGTCAAGATGGGAATGTACAGTCATGTGAAAAAATTAGGACACCCTTTGAAAGCATGTGGTTTTTTGTAACATTTTTAATAAAAGGTTATTTCATCTCCGTTTCAACAATACAGAGAGATTAAAGTAATCCGACTAAACAAAGAAAACTGAAGAAAAGTCTTTTCAAGATCTTCTGTAAATGTCATTCTACAAAAATGCCTATTCTAACTGAGGAAAAAGATAGGACACCCTTGCCCCTAATAGCGAGTGTTACCTCCTTTGGCTGAAATAACTGCAGTGAGACGGTTCTTGTAGCCATCTACCAGTCTTCGACATCGGTCTGAGGAAATTTTACCCCACTCCTCAATGCAGAACTTTTTCAGCTGTGAGATGTTTGAGGGGTTTCTTGCACGTACAGCCCTTTTCAAGTCACCCCACAGCATCTCAATGGGATTCAAATCTGGACTTTGACTTGGCCATTCCAGGACTCTCCATTTCTTCTTTTTCAGCCAATCTTTGGTTGATTTACTAGTATGTTTTGGGTCATTGTCATGTTGCATGGTCCAGTTCCGCTTCAGCTTTAATTTTCTAACTGATGGTCTCACATGTTCTTCAAGCACCTTCTGATACACAGTAGAATTCATCGTGGATTCTATGATGGTGAGCTGACCAGGTCCTGCTGCAGCAAAGCAGCCCCAAACCATGACACTTCCACCTCCATGCTTCACAGTTGGTATGAGGTTCTTTTCTTGGAATGCTGTGTTTGGTTTACGCCAAACATGTCCTCTGCTGTTGTGTCCAAATAATTCAATTTTGGACTCATCTGTCCAAAGAACATTATTCCAGAAGTCCTGGTCTTTGTCAACTTTATCTCTGGCAAATGTCAGTCTGGCCTCGATGTTTCTCTTGGAAAGCAAAGGTTTCCTCCTTGCACACCTCCCATGCAAGTTAAACTTGTACAGTCTCTTTCTGATTGTAGAGGCATGTACTTCTACATCAACAGTAGCCAGAGCCTGCTGTAGTTCTCGAGATGACACTTTAGGGTTTTTGGAGACCTCTTTTAGCATCTTGCGGTCTGCTCTTGGGGTGAACTTGCTGGGGCGACCAGTCCTGGGCATGTTGGCAGTTGTTTTGAAAGCCCTCCACTTGTAGACTATCTTCCGGACAGTGGAATGGCTGATTTCAAAATCTTTTGAGATCTTTTTAAATCCCTTCCCAGACTCATAGGCTGCTACAATCTTTTTTCTGAAGTCCTCTGACAGCTCTTTTGCTCTCACCATGGTGCTCACTCTCACTTCAACAGTCAGGAGCACACCAAACTAAATGTCTGAGGTTTAAATAGGGCAAGCCTCATTCAACATGCAGAGTAACGATCTACTAATTATGTGCACCTGGTGTGATATACCTGTGTGAGATCTGAGCCAATTTAAGAGGGAATACATGTGAGGGTGTCCTATCTTTTTCCTCAGTTAGAATAGGCATTTTTGTAGAATGACATTTACAGAAGATCTTGAAAAGACTTTTCTTCAGTTTTCTTTGTTTAGTCGGATTACTTTAATCTCTCTGTATTGTTGAAACGGAGATGAAATAACCTTTTATTAAAAATGTTACAAAAAACCACATGCTTTCAAAGGGTGTCCTAATTTTTTCACATGACTGTAAGAAATGCACTTTCAATGACATTCGGCAGCCAAGTTGTTCATATGCTGTAAGCATGTTGTCTACTAATTCAGCACAGTTTGCAGCTCGTCTGTTCCCAAGGAAGTTCTGCACTACTAGCACAAATGCATCCCGAGCTGCAGGACACACTCGCAGTGTCAGATTCATGCGCTGATCGCAAGTAGTGTATTTGCCACATATGTAGCAGAAATTGTCTGGATCGTTAACACATTTGCGTTTATCCATCTTAAGTTTCAAAACTGATAGCACTATAACAGATCACTTTATCAAAATCTGTCCAGCTTGCCTTATACAGGGAGTGCAGAATTATTAGGCAAATGAGTATTTTGACCACATCATCCTCTTTATGCATGTTGTCTTACTCCAAGCTGTATGGGCTCGAAAGCCTACTACCAATTAAGCATATTAGGTGATGTGCATCTCTGTAATGAGAAGGGGTGTGGTCTAATGACCAACACCCTATATCAGGTGTGCATAATTATTAGGCAACTTCCTTTCCTTTGGCAAAATGGGTCAAAAGAAGGACTTGACAGGCTCAGAAAAGTCAAAAATAGTGAGATATCTTGCAGAGGGATGCAGCACTCTTAAAATTGCAAAGCTTCTGAAGCGTGATCATCGAACAATCAAGCGTTTCATTCAAAATAGTCAACAGGGTCGCAAGAAGCGTGTGGAAAAACCAAGGCGCAAAATAACTGCCCATGAACTGAGAAAAGTCAAGCGTGCAGCTGCCAAGATGCCACTTGCCACCAGTTTGGCCATATTTCAGAGCTGCAACATCACTGGAGTGCCCAAAAGCACAAGGTGTGCAATACTCAGAGACATGGCCAAGGTAAGAAAGGCCGAAAGACGACCACCACTGAACAAGACACACAAGCTGAAACGTCAAGACTGGGCCAAGAAATATCTCAAGACTGATTTTTCTAAGGTTTTATGGACTGATGAAATGAGAGTGAGTCTTGATGGGCCAGATGGCTGGATTGGTAAAGGGCAGAGAGCTCCAGTCCGACTCAGACGCCAGCAAGGTGGAGGTGGAGTACTGGTTTGGGCTGGTATCATCAAAGATGAGCTTGTGGGGCCTTTTCGGGTTGAGGATGGAGTCAAGCTCAACTCCCAGTCCTACTGCCAGTTTCTGGAAGACACCTTCTTCAAGCAGTAGTACAGGAAGAAGTCTGCATCCTTCAAGAAAAACATGATTTTCATGCAGGACAATGCTCCATCACACGCGTCCAAGTACTCCACAGCGTGGCTGGCAATAAAGGGTATAAAAGTAGAAAATCTAATGACATGGCCTCCTTGTTCACCTGATCTGAACCCCATTGAGAACCTGTGGTCCATCATCAAATGTGAGATTTACAAGGAGGGAAAACAGTACACCTCTCTGAACAGTGTCTGGGAGGCTGTGGTTGCTGCTGCACGCAATGTTGACGGTGAACAGATCAAAACACTGACAGAATCCATGGATGGCAGGCTTTTGAGTGTCCTTGCAAAGAAAGGTGGCTATATTGGTCACTGATTTGTTTTTGTTTTGTTTTTGAATGTCAGAAATGTATATTTGTGAATGTTGAGATGTTATATTGGTTTCACTGGTAAAAATAAATAATAAACTAAAAACTACTTCCAAAAATATTCAGCTTTGATATTAATGAGTTTTTTGGGTTCATTGAGAACATGGTTGTTGTTCAATAATAAAATTAATCCTCAAAAATACAACTTGCCTAATAATTCTGCACTCCCTGTATTTTGCTTACACTTTGTCTGAACAGATCTATGCCTTTAGCACAGATCTGTTCAGCACCATGGACAGCAGGATGCCTGAGAAGGCGTCCTGTTGCCATGGGAACCTTCCCCGTCTGCCACAACTGAGCAGACGTGGAAGGGGAAGGAGGGGGGCAAGGAGGCACAGCAGCCCCCCGATAGGAGAGTGAGGGAGCTCCCTGACTGTTAACCCTTTCCATACAGCGGTCCGTACAGACTGCAGTATGGAAAGGGTTAAATGGCTGACATCGCAGCACAGATGTCAGCCGTTTATACCAGAGTGTCAGCAATGTGCTGACACTCTGGTATAACCACTGGACACCAATGAATAAGGAGGCGGGCGGGGGATCAATTTTACAGCAGGCCAGTGGACTACAGACCCCAAAAATTATTAATTCACCGTACAGAAAAGCACAATTGATAATGTGGCTGGAGGTAAATTAGGCAGTCACCGTATAGCAATTTTACTGTTGGCCAGTTAGATTACAGGCCCCAAATATTATGCATTCACCGTACAGAAAAGAACAAGTGATTATGTGGCTGGAGTCATATTAGACGGCCATTCAATATCAATTTTACTGCAGGCCAGTGTAGAACAGGCCCCAAACATTAGGAATTTACCAGACAGAGAAGAACAAGTAATTATGTGGCTGGAGGCATATTAGACGGTCATTAGATATCAATTTTACTGCACGCCAGTACAAATAGTCAAATACATATGTTTAAAAAAACTAAAAATATAAAATTGGATAAAAACATGGCTAACGAAATCCCCCCTCTTGAAAAAAACACACACGATAATAGTTAAAATTCGATAACACGTGGTCGTCACAGGTGTTGAATTCCTCCGAGGTCCCAAACATTAGGCATTCACCGGCCAGAAAAGATTTGTTCTGAATGGTGGCGGATATTTGTGGGCTGTCATGAGAAAATTCAATTAAACAAAGTCGTCACAGGTGTTGAATTCCTCCGAGATCCATGCCTCATTCCTTTTTAGAAATGTGAGGTAGTCCACACTGTCGTGAGCTAGGCGAGTGCGCTTATCGGTCACAATCCCGCCTTTTGGACAGGACACTCGACGAGGGGCAAGCCAAGAGTTCCATGGCAAATTGTGCCAGCTCTGGCCACAGGTCAAGCCTGCACACCCATTAGTCCAGGGGTTCCTCACTTCTCAGAGTGTCCACATCGGCCGTTAACCCGATATAGTTGGACACCTGCAAAAACACAAAATGCAATCGCACTCTGCAACCAGCACTCTGCCCTGCCTTTATGCTGGATGTTGAATAAGGCATTGGTGTACATTTTGGCCAAAGTGTAATAAGCCACTCACCACGTCAAGGTCGCCTTAACACTAGTTCCTACCTTTTATGGGCCATGACGGCCACACAAAGTCCAGGGAGCGCAGGTACAGCATGCACGCCAAGCACACTCTGCTTTTAACCCCGTCCGGTGCCATTACAGCTTTCATCGGATCCAGGGATGCAAGTACCAACATGCATGCTGAGCCCACTATATACTTCTCCTGGAGCCTAATGGCTACTGGTAGGTGCTATATAAGCAGACTCAGTTTTATACTGACTTTAAAACCAGTTTCTCTGTGAGTGGAAATTCCTCTGCCAGCGCCCGCAACAGCAGAATGCAGCATCTCTCGCAGCAAGGCCTGGAAATGCTGCATTCTGACAGCCCTTTGTGATGCTGGAAACATGTCCGCCATTTTGTGTTTGTACCGAGGGTCGAAGTACGTTACCACCCAGTACTGGTCCGTGCCCTTTATGCTTTTTATACGGGGGTCCCTCTTCAAACACTGGAGCATGAAGGCCCCTATTTGCACTAAATTGGAAGCGGTGGAGCGGCCTGGCTCCTGCTCATCGCCCAGGAGAATGTCGTCCTCGGTCTCCTCCCCCCATCCACGGACAACACCAGGGATCCCAGAAAAGTTGAAACCCTGCTCTTCTTGCTCCTTCTCCTCCCCCCAGGCATCCTCCTCCTCTGACTCCTCTTCAGACTCCTGCCGACTTGTCATAGATGGAATAGCCCCACCTGGGAATTCCTTCAGCATTGCGACTTCCTCATCTTCCTTCTCCTCGACGGCTTGATCAATGACACAACGCAATGCACGCTCCAGAAAGAAGGCGTAAGGTACAATGTCACTGATGGTGCCCTGGCTGCGACTGACCAGTTTGGTGATCTCATCAAATAGCCACAGAAGTCTGCATGCGTTGCGCATGAGCAGCCACTGGAGTAGTGGGAAAAAAAACAAGCTCCCCAGAAACTGTCCTGCCGCAGAGTTCGTACAGGTAGTCGTTAACGGAACGTTTCTGCTGGAGAAGCCTATCAAGCATATACAAGGTGGAGTTCCGCAAGACGTCTTGGACACCTAGGGTATTTGGCAACGAATTGCGGCACGACCAAGTTCAGGACGTGTGCCATGCACTGCACGTTTGTCATTTTTCCCTGTTTCAGCGTGCTCAGCAGATTGTCACCATTGTCGCACACCACTTTACCAACTGTCAAATTGAGCGGGGTTAGCCAATGATCGGCCTGTGACCGCAGAGCTGAAAGCAGTGCAGGACCGGTGTGGCTCTTGGCTTCCAGGCACAACAGCTGCAGCACAGCATGGCAACATTTCACCTGGCACGTCGAATAGGTTCTGAGAGCTTGGAAGGTGCAGCGGAAGAGGCGGTAGCAGTGGAAAAGGAGGAGTCAGCTGAGGACGAAGTAGGAGGAGGAGAAGAAGAGACAGGCCTGCATGCAATCTGTGGCGGTAACACCAAATCCACACTGGTACCAGGGGTTACATGCTTGACGGCCGTCAGAAGGTTCACCCAATGAGCAGTAAAAGTTATTTACCTTCCCTGCCAGTGTCTGCTAGACCACGTGTCTGTGGTCAGGTGTATCTTGGCACCGACACTGTGTGCTAGAGATACATTTACTTGCCGCTGAACTTGGCCATATAGTTCTGGGATGCCCTTCTGGGAGAAATATTTCCTTCCAGGGACCTTCCGGTGCGGTGTGCCAATGGCCATACATTTTCTGAAGGCCTCCGAGTCCACCAATTTATATGGCAGTAGTTGACGGGCTAGCAGTTCTGACAAGCCAGCGGTCAGCCGTTGGGCAAGAGGATTATTTTTACGCTCGAACATTTGGGCCACGGAAGCCTGCTTTGTGCCAGATGAACACCACGACGGCACAGTGGAAGGTGGAGTGGAGGACAAATAGGAGGAGAGAGAAGAAGGAGAAGAGGCAGGATGTGGAGCACCAGGAGTGTGGCTTTGTGTGTTCTGACGATGTTGCTCCCACTGGACTTGGTGATAGAAGGCCAGGTGCCTTCTTAAGGCGGTCATCCCTAGGAGAGTGTTGGGCTTACTGTGACTTATGCGTTGACAACACAGGTTGCACATGGCAACACTATTATCAGCATTTTGCCTCCTGTGCACCGTGAGTTTTGCTTCTCCTCCTCCCTATCTGCTGCTTAGTCTCTCCCTCTGAACTCCCCTTCTCTTCCTCTCTTGTGGGCAACCACGTGATGTCCATCGACACGTCATCATCTTCACCTTGACAGAGATCTCGGAGAAGGCAGCAACAGCAGGGAACATCATCCTTGGGCTGATCTGGGTACTGTCATCAGATCGCTGGGTGGCAGCCGTTGCTATCTCCTCTTCCTCATCCGATGCCAAGAATGGCTCATTGGTAAGGTCTGGGAATTGATGGGAAAATAATTCCTCTGACTCGAGTGGAGGGGCTATGGTGGTGGTGTCTTTGGGGGGTGCACACAGCAGAGTGAGGAGGGTGCAGAAGCAGAATGCTGAGCGAGCCACTCAACAAAGGTTGCGTCATTTGACATAATCGCATGCACCTTCTTCAACTTGCCACTTAGGCTCCAACTTGCCTGATCCCTACGAAAGGGACTGCCTTTTCCTCTGCCTGTCATTTTCAAAATGACCCTGTGACAAAGTCCCTATGGAAGAGCAGTATTCGTGGAAGCAGGTATTTAGAACCCCTTAATGATTTTTTTTGGGGGGTAAATGGTATATCACACCAGTTGCAATTAGTTGTTTTAATTATGTTTGCCCCTCTGTATAGCTGCGGTATCTCAGCAGAACTGCACACAAATACTGCACAATATAAATGCACTATATAGAAATTATATTATAGGTATATCGCACCCCTGCCTCAGATTTTTTTGGGGGCAACTGGTATAGCACACCAGTTGCAATTAGTTGTTCCAATAGCGTTTGTCCCTCTGTATAACTGTAGTATCGCAGTAAAACCGCACACAACTGCTGCACAATATAAATGCACTATAATATACTTTCTATGTTAAAAAGTATATTATAAGTATATTACACCCCTCAGTATGTCAGTACCTATCGATAGCACATCTATACCAGTCCTTAAAAGGACTTTTGTGGCCCTATTAGCTAGCGTTTGGTGTCCCTAACAGTCTGTCCCTGCTCCACACAGCAACCTCTACCTACACTGGCAAAAAACTGAATGTAAAATGGCGGCCAGATCGGGTTTATTTATAGGGTAGGGGGTATGTCCATGTGCTGAAACGTCTCAATTGGCTGTCCTGTCCCACCTTATGGAGGTGTCATGGGTCAAAGTTCTGCACAATGCAAAGAATATGGCATCGGCGGATATCGCTATATGTTCGCCTGATCAGCAAACAGCGAATGAGAAAAGTTCACTGCAAAACGACCGCCAGGTGTACCACAAGGTCATCTCTAGTCCCTAGAAAAAAGTTCTCCTTCATCAAAATCACATACGACCAAGAACTGATCCATAGATTTTGAACTAGATGGATTGGGAGAGGAGGGTGTCATGAGTTGATCTATTGCCAAATTAACCTCATCCCTATTAAGGGTTCTAATGTTTTCCATAAATAAAGGAGATTCTTCCGCCACCATCTTTTCCGTGCAGTGAGGGCATAGCGGCTTTTTACAAGCAGGGGGAAGGCTCTTCCTGCACATGAGACTTTTCTTTTTTGTAAATCACTGAAAAAAGTTGCACCAAACGTATATATCACTGACTATACTAGCTGGTCATACAAGCAGATATTAAAAGCTGAGACTTTTGCCAATATATTCCTGTCAGGAAGATATCGGAGCCCATCATGCACCACGTCACGGTCACTCAGCATGTCAAGGGGTCCTACCACTGCGCTAACTCTGGTGCACTAACCATGGTGTGAACACGGTCTGAAGGTGATGAAATCCAGCTCACAGCCAAGCTTCCACACAACCGCATAGAAGGACAAGTAATGCAATGTGAACAAAGCAAGGCTGTGAGCCACACCCATATCAGACCATGTGATGGAGGTCTCCAGGTGCAGAAGAATGTTCAATTGCCAAATAAAGGCACACATTCAATGAATATAAAACATATAAAACAAAATCACAGAACTATAGTGGCCAATATGGGGGAACTGGAGGTGCAGTAGACATCGCATATCTAGATTTTAGTAAGGCTTTTGACACTGTCCCACATAGAAGACTTATCAATAAACTGCAGTCATTGAGCATGGACTCCCATATTGTTGAGTGGATTAGGCAGTGGCTGAGTGACAGACAACAGAGGGTTGTAGTCAATGGAGAACATTCAAAACAAGGTCATGTTACCAGTGGGATTCCACAGGGATCTGTACTGGGACCAATTTTGTTTAATATCTTCATAAGTGATATTGCAAAAGGCCTCGATGGTAAGGTTTGTCTTTTTGCTGATGACACAAAGATATTGAAAATGGCCCACAAAGTAGAGGATGTGGGGAAATATCCTTATTTAAAAATTAACTTTTATATGATATACCTTAAAATATACACCTAGGATGTATCATGAAACAACACATATAGTTAAGGGGTTCTCTGGTGTCGACCCCACTGCTGGCAGGAAGAAAAAGGGGCACTCCTTAACACTGATGCGCATATAAATAAGTGCGCTCAAAATGTTACCCAACCAACACACATAAGCAACATATATTGAGGTTCAAGAATGAGTACCTCACTTCTGGTAGAGCAAGGAGAAAGTGTTACTGCCGTGCCTGTGTAGACGCAGGCAGTCTTACCTTACCGACCAGGTGACTAGGATCAGCACGGCAGGGGACCAGGCCTGATGAAAGGAGTATAGACAGGAGTTGTAGTCATGAAAATAGCGGTACTGTGCCCTATATCACCCTATATTCTTGGTAGGAAAGGGGCCTATTCTCATACTACCTGTCTATACAGAGCACTCGCCCTGAGAAGGGCGACCCCGTCCGGATGCCTGTCCCTAGTTAGGACCTGAACCCTAGATTACAGAACAGAACAAAAAATAAATAAACACTGCGGTGACTACAAGCCTCCCGACGTGGCACGTTTCTGTCGTGTCGACTCCTCAGGGGGATTTAGAACAAGTAGCGACAAAAAAAAAGCAGACAACCGCTCTATAGCCGCAGGTAAGAGTTTAGTATACCCTGCGGTTAGGCGGTAGCTACAAACACTAGACTCCAAAAATAATAGTAAAGTTCCGAGTCTAGGGGCAGGCATCCGTGGTGCTGGATCGCCATGCCGCAGAGGAATGAATACTTCTCCGCTTTTCAAAGTGGGGGGATATGGTGGTCCTCAATCTGGTGGTATCCCTGTCGTTTAGGGGGTTCCTCAGCCTATGCCAGCCACCCTGACACATACCTTGGTGAAGTTTAAATACCCTTCCTGCGCGCCTCTTGTTGAGAGACCGTCCTTTCTGCACATGCGTCGGCGTGTGACGTCACGCGCATGCGCCTCGACGCACAACGCGCCGCTGCATGTGCCACCTGATTGCGGCGGCCAATCAGATCCAGAGGCGGAGGGAGGTAACGGTTGCCCTGGAGACCATGTCAACAGGAAGTAACCTCACGGTACGTCCCTGAATAGAGGCGTCCGTGGCAACGCTGTGCTATAAGATCACAGCAACTAAGAGCCGATATTTCTTGCATGATAACGGCAACATGGCTGTAATACAGCGATCTGGACAGAAGACCAATGATTTAAACGGGGATTTGGAATAAATAGACCTCTCATGCATGTACATGTTATAGTAAGAAAGAAGAAAATGCCTTCATATTCAAAGGACATATATTCCCATACAGGAGTAAATAGTTTCTCATCGCCAATGTGGGCATCATCACATTATTATGGAGGGGGGGGAAATAAATTACCCCACACTTTATATAAAGCACCCGAAATCCAGCCTTTCATTTAGGCCTAGGGGTGCTGATGTTTTCAATTGAAAAATCCATCGAGATTCTTGTTGCAGCAGACACCTATCCCAATTGCCTCCTCTCACAGGTGGCCTGACCAAGTCAAAGCCCAGGAATTTCAGGGAAGATTTTCCATTATGTACGGTATGTACATGTTTCGAGATAGGGGTATCTCGTTTGTGAGAAATATCCCCCAAATGCTCCCCTATCCGCCTCCTGAATTCACGTATCGTTTTCCCCACATATTCGATCCCACATTCACACTGGATCCGATATATGACCCCTCTGGATTTACAGTTAATGAAATGTGGGATCGAATATGTCTTCTTGGTGACATTGCTCACAAAAGACTTGGTGACGTCTATGCGTTTGCATGCTATACAGTTCCCGCATCTGTAGCATCCCAAACTCCTAGGTCGCAACCAGGTGGTTTTGGTGCGATCAGGTGCATAATGACTACGCACAAGTTTGTCGCGTATGTTCGATCCTCTGCGATAGGTAATTTGTGGTTGGTCACCCAAGACGTCTTTTAGGTCAGGGTCCATTTTGAGAATTTGCCAATGGCGTCCCAGAATCTGCCTTACTTGTTGGGACCCCCTATCAAAATTGGCAATCATTCTCATGACCTTGGTTGATGGGAGGGATGGTTTATTAGGTGTGAGTAGTGGGCCTCTTGGTCGAGACAGGGCTGTCCGGTATGCCGCTCTCAGGACGTGGTCTGGGTATCCCCTGGACAAGAATCTACTCCTCATTTCCGCTGCTTGAATGACAAAGTCACGTTTGTCAGAGCAATTTCGTCTCAGACGTAAGTATTGACCCCTAGGAATTCCTGTCCTGAGTGGGAGAGGATGATTACTCTCCCACCGCAGGAGGGAATTCGTAGAGGTAGCCTTCCTATAAATCGATGTATCCAATTCCCCTCTCCCATTCTTGGAGATTTTAATATCGAGAAAGGGCAGGGTGGTTGGATGGGACTCACTAGTGAAGCGCATACCAATCTTATTTTGATTAAGATGCTGGACAAAGGCTTCAAAGGTACCGCGGTCACCATTCCAAAGAATGAATATATCGTCAATGTATCGCGCCCACAGACCAATCTCGTACGTCTCTAGGGCTTCATCCTCCTTAAATACGATGGTCTCCTCCCACCAGCCCAGGAATAAATTGGCATACGATGGGGCACAGGGGCTCCCCATCGCTGTACCCCTGAGCTGGTGGTAGGTCCTCCCATCGAAGGTGAAGAAATTACGTGTAAGCGTAAACTCAAGCAGACGCAGGACGAATTGGCTGTGGGCGCGATACTGACACCCCCGTGATCGTAGAAAATGTTCTACCGCGTTGAGACCCAGGTTGTGAGGTATAGATGAGTACAGAGCCTCAACGTCAATACTGGAAAGGAGACATGTATCCTCCAGTGTCAGCCCCTCAAGACGCTTCAAGAGATCAGTGGTGTCTCTGACATGGGAGGGGAGAGCCGTGACAAACGGTGCCAGTACCCGGTCGATATAGATACCCAGATTCTGGTTAAGGTTGTCCACCCCTGATACAATGGGTCTCCCTTTAAGAGGGATAACCCCCTTGTGCACCTTAGGGAGGCTGTAGAAGGTGGATTTCCGAGGGTGCAGGGGAAAAAGGAAGGCGAATTCATCAGCGGAAATGATGTTATTAACTTTGGCTTCTTCCAAAATATTTTTGAGTTCACGCCTATAGCCCTCAGTGGGGTCAGTATATAGTACTTCATAAGTCCCTGAATCAGATAATATGTTCCTACACATCTTCACATATTGCGCCGAGTCCATGACCACAACATTCCCCCCCTTATCAGCGGGTTTAATCACGATTTGGTGGTCGTGAGCTAATGATGAAATAGCGGTGGTCACAGACTCGGCGCAATTGGAATAATGTGTGGACATCTTAAGATCCTCAAGATCCTTCGTCACCATATTAAGGAACACATCTATACATGAGATTTCATTCGCAGTGGGTGGCATCTTTGTACTCCTTATTTTTAAATTTGTGAAGGGACCGTTACCCAGAGGGTTATCCTCATTGGAATCTAAAGACTGCAGGATTTTGACATCCTTGAGTAGTTCCATGGGGATACCTAACTCAAGGCATTGACGACGGTCCATGAGTCTAAAATGTTTGTGCCACCTTAATTTACGAATGAATAGATTAACGTCTTTGACAGATGAAAATCTATCAAATTTTGGGGTGGGCACAAAGCTAAGACCTAATTCAAGAGCCTTGATTTCCTCAGTGTCTAGAACACGTGAGGAAAGATTTAGGACTTGTGGTCCCAAAATTAATTCGGAGGTTTCTGTATGCGGTTGCGTAATTCGTCCTGCGTCTGCTTGAGTTTACGCTTACACGTAATTTCTTCACCTTCGATGGGAGGACCTACCACCAGCTCAGGGGTACAGCGATGGGGAGCCCCTGTGCCCCATCGTATGCCAATTTATTCCTGGGCTGGTGGGAGGAGACCATCGTATTTAAGGAGGATGAAGCCCTAGAGACGTACGAGATTGGTCTGTGGGCGCGATACATTGACGATATATTCATTCTTTGGAATGGTGACCGCGGTACCTTTGAAGCCTTTGTCCAGCATCTTAATCAAAATAAGATTGGTATGCGCTTCACTAGTGAGTCCCATCCAACCACCCTGCCCTTTCTCGATATTAAAATCTCCAAGAATGGGAGAGGGGAATTGGATACATCGATTTATAGGAAGGCTACCTCTACGAATTCCCTCCTGCGGTGGGAGAGTAATCATCCTCTCCCACTCAGGACAGGAATTCCTAGGGGTCAATACTTACGTCTGAGACGAAATTGCTCTGACAAACGTGACTTTGTCATTCAAGCAGCGGAAATGAGGAGTAGATTCTTGTCCAGGGGATACCCAGACCACGTCCTGAGAGCGGCATACCGGACAGCCCTGTCTCGACCAAGAGGCCCACTACTCACACCTAATAAACCATCCCTCCCATCAACCAAGGTCATGAGAATGATTGCCAATTTTGATAGGGGGTCCCAACAAGTAAGGCAGATTCTGGGACGCCATTGGCAAATTCTCAAAATGGACCCTGACCTAAAAGACGTCTTGGGTGACCAACCACAAATTACCTATCGCAGAGGATCGAACATACGCGACAAACTTGTGCGTAGTCATTATGCACCTGATCGCACCAAAACCACCTGGTTGCGACCTAGGAGTTTGGGATGCTACAGATGCGGGAACTGTGTAGCATGCAAACGCATAGACGTCACCAAGTCTTTTGTGAGCAATGTCACCAAGAAGACATATTCGATCCCACATTTCATTAACTGTAAATCCAGAGGGGTCATATATCGGATCCAGTGTGAATGTGGGATCGAATATGTGGGGAAAACGATACGTGAATTCAGGAGGCGGATAGGGGAGCATTTGGGGGATATTTCTCACAAACGAGATACCCCTATCTCGAAACATGTACATACCGTACATAATGGAAAATCTTCCCTGAAATTCCTGGGCTTTGACTTGGTCAGGCCACCTGTGAGAGGAGGCAATTGGGATAGGTGTCTGCTGCAACAAGAATCTCGATGGATTTTTCAATTGAAAACATCAGCACCCCTAGGCCTAAATGAAAGGCTGGATTTCGGGTGCTTTATATAAAGTGTGGGGTAATTTATTTCCCCCCCCTCCATAATAATGTGATGATGCCCACATTGGCGATGAGAAACTATTTACTCCTGTATGGGAATATATGTCCTTTGAATATGAAGGCATTTTCTTCTTTCTTACTATAACATGTACATGCATGAGAGGTCTATTTATTCCAAATCCCCGTTTAAATCATTGGTCTTCTGTCCAGATCGCTGTATTACAGCCATGTTGCCGTTATCATGCAAGAAATATCGGCTCTTAGTTGCTGTGATCTTATAGCACAGCGTTGCCACGGACGCCTCTATTCAGGGACGTACCGTGAGGTTACTTCCTGTTGACATGGTCTCCAGGGCAACCGTTACCTCCCTCCGCCTCTGGATCTGATTGGCCGCCGCAATCAGGTGGCACATGCAGCGGCGCGTTGTGCGTCGAGGCGCATGCGCGTGACGTCACACGCCGACGCATGTGCAGAAAGGACGGTCTCTCAACAAGAGGCGCGCAGGAAGGGTATTTAAACTTCACCAAGGTATGTGTCAGGGTGGCTGGCATAGGCTGAGGAACCCCCTAAACGACAGGGATACCACCAGATTGAGGACCACCATATCCCCCCACTTTGAAAAGCGGAGAAGTATTCATTCCTCTGCGGCATGGCGATCCAGCACCACGGATGCCTGCCCCTAGACTCGGAACTTTACTATTATTTTTGGAGTCTAGTGTTTGTAGCTACCGCCTAACCGCAGGGTATACTAAACTCTTACCTGCGGCTATAGAGCGGTTGTCTGCTTTTTTTTTGTCGCTACTTGTTCTAAATCCCCCTGAGGAGTCGACACGACAGAAACGTGCCACGTCGGGAGGCTTGTAGTCACCGCAGTGTTTATTTATTTTTTGTTCTGTTCTGTAATCTAGGGTTCAGGTCCTAACTAGGGACAGGCATCCGGACGGGGTCGCCCTTCTCAGGGCGAGTGCTCTGTATAGACAGGTAGTATGAGAATAGGCCCCTTTCCTACCAAGAATATAGGGTGATATAGGGCACAGTACCGCTATTTTCATGACTACAACTCCTGTCTATACTCCTTTCATCAGGCCTGGTCCCCTGCCGTGCTGATCCTAGTCACCTGGTCGGTAAGGTAAGACTGCCTGCGTCTACACAGGCACGGCAGTAACACTTTCTCCTTGCTCTACCAGAAGTGAGGTACTCATTCTTGAACCTCAATATATGTTGCTTATGTGTGTTGGTTGGGTAACATTTTGAGCGCACTTATTTATATGCGCATCAGTGTTAAGGAGTGCCCCTTTTTCTTCCTGCCAGCAGTGGGGTCGACACCAGAGAACCCCTTAACTATATGTGTTGTTTCATGATACATCCTAGGTGTATATTTTAAGGTATATCATATAAAAGTTAATTTTTAAATAAGGATATTTCCCCACATCCTCTACTTTGTGGGCCATTTTCAATTTGTTAATCTTGAAATATCAGTGGGACTGTTTTCACCAATAGTCTCAATCAGATATTATCTTTTCCTACTGATATGGCAGGATTCCTGGCGACAGGGTTTGATGCAGAGAACTGGTTGCATGAGGCCAAGGATATATTCTCGGACAAACAGTTCACCCAAAAAAAGTATCTACCATCTTTTCAAACGGCATTCTCAGACCTCACACAGGTCTATAAAGAACAGATTACGTCCTGGTGGGAGGTACAAAGTTTAGACAACTATATTAAAAACAACATTGTTCCAAGGGGGTTACGTATCTCTCTCCTCCCAGCGGCTCGCTTAAGACAACATCCTGGCTTTCTAACTAAATGGGAGCAAGAAGCTACTAGTAGCTCTCTCAGGTTGATGAGGCTTCTGCTGGATGAGGAGAGAGCCAACCTAACCGCCCTCAGTCAGAAACTGACAGAATACACAGAGGTAGTGCAGAGCTTTTCACAAGAGGCGGAATTTCAGAATAAAGAAAAGCAGCTCCAACTTACCCTAGAAAAATATCAATACCATCTTAAAGAAAGGAAACATCGACAGTTTATTAGAGATCTCTCAGACTTCAAAGAAAACCGCATATATTCCTCCGTTAGTAATATAAGAAGAGATACGGTACCAAGTAACTCTGAGAGATCTTCTACTGAAACTGACCTTTCAGACTCTGAAAGAGAAACTGCCCCTAAAGTGAGTCAACACCCTAATAGGGGTAGGTATAGGAGAGGTAGAGGTCGGGGCGCCTATAGAGGCCAGGACAATCGTTTTTTAGGCCAGTTCAATCAGAACATGGAATATCCGTTACGCAACCGCATACAGAAACCTCCGAATTAATTTTGGGACCACAAGTCCTAAATCTTTCCTCACGTGTTCTAGACACTGAGGAAATCAAGGCTCTTGAATTAGGTCTTAGCTTTGTGCCCACCCCAAAATTTGATAGATTTTCATCTGTCAAAGACGTTAATCTATTCATTCGTAAATTAAGGTGGCACAAACATTTTAGACTCATGGACCGTCGTCAATGCCTTGAGTTAGGTATCCCCATGGAACTACTCAAGGATGTCAAAATCCTGCAGTCTTTAGATTCCAATGAGGATAACCCTCTGGGTAACGGTCCCTTCACAAATTTAAAAATAAGGAGTACAAAGATGCCACCCACTGCGAATGAAATCTCATGTATAGATGTGTTCCTTAATATGGTGACGAAGGATCTTGAGGATCTTAAGATGTCCACACATTATTCCAATTGCGCCGAGTCTGTGACCACCGCTATTTCATCATTAGCTCACGACCACCAAATCGTGATTAAACCCGCTGATAAGGGGGGGAATGTTGTGGTCATGGACTCGGCGCAATATGTGAAGATGTGTAGGAACATATTATCTGATTCAGGGACTTATGAAGTACTATATACTGACCCCACTGAGGGCTATAGGCGTGAACTCAAAAATATTTTGGAAGAAGCCAAAGTTAATAACATCATTTCCGCTGATGAATTCGCCTTCCTTTTTCCCCTGCACCCTCGGAAATCCACCTTCTACAGCCTCCCTAAGGTGCACAAGGGGGTTATCCCTCTTAAAGGGAGACCCATTGTATCAGGGGTGGACAACCTTAACCAGAATCTGGGTATCTATATCGACCGGGTACTGGCACCGTTTGTCACGGCTCTCCCCTCCCATGTCAGAGACACCACTGATCTCTTGAAGCGTCTTGAGGGGCTGACACTGGAGGATACATGTCTCCTTTCCAGTATTGACGTTGAGGCTCTGTACTCATCTATACCTCACAACCTGGGTCTCAACGCGGTAGAACATTTTCTACGATCACGGGGGTGTCAGTATCGCGCCCACAGCCAATTCGTCCTGCGTCTGCTTGAGTTTACGCTTACACGTAATTTCTTCACCTTCGATGGGAGGACCTACCACCAGCTCAGGGGTACAGCGATGGGGAGCCCCTGTGCCCCATCGTATGCCAATTTATTCCTGGGCTGGTGGGAGGAGACCATCGTATTTAAGGAGGATGAAGCCCTAGAGACGTACGAGATTGGTCTGTGGGCGCGATACATTGACGATATATTCATTCTTTGGAATGGTGACCGCGGTACCTTTGAAGCCTTTGTCCAGCATCTTAATCAAAATAAGATTGGTATGCGCTTCACTAGTGAGTCCCATCCAACCACCCTGCCCTTTCTCGATATTAAAATCTCCAAGAATGGGAGAGGGGAATTGGATACATCGATTTATAGGAAGGCTACCTCTACGAATTCCCTCCTGCGGTGGGAGAGTAATCATCCTCTCCCACTCAGGACAGGAATTCCTAGGGGTCAATACTTACGTCTGAGACGAAATTGCTCTGACAAACGTGACTTTGTCATTCAAGCAGCGGAAATGAGGAGTAGATTCTTGTCCAGGGGATACCCAGACCACGTCCTGAGAGCGGCATACCGGACAGCCCTGTCTCGACCAAGAGGCCCACTACTCACACCTAATAAACCATCCCTCCCATCAACCAAGGTCATGAGAATGATTGCCAATTTTGATAGGGGGTCCCAACAAGTAAGGCAGATTCTGGGACGCCATTGGCAAATTCTCAAAATGGACCCTGACCTAAAAGACGTCTTGGGTGACCAACCACAAATTACCTATCGCAGAGGATCGAACATACGCGACAAACTTGTGCGTAGTCATTATGCACCTGATCGCACCAAAACCACCTGGTTGCGACCTAGGAGTTTGGGATGCTACAGATGCGGGAACTGTGTAGCATGCAAACGCATAGACGTCACCAAGTCTTTTGTGAGCAATGTCACCAAGAAGACATATTCGATCCCACATTTCATTAACTGTAAATCCAGAGGGGTCATATATCGGATCCAGTGTGAATGTGGGATCGAATATGTGGGGAAAACGATACGTGAATTCAGGAGGCGGATAGGGGAGCATTTGGGGGATATTTCTCACAAACGAGATACCCCTATCTCGAAACATGTACATACCGTACATAATGGAAAATCTTCCCTGAAATTCCTGGGCTTTGACTTGGTCAGGCCACCTGTGAGAGGAGGCAATTGGGATAGGTGTCTGCTGCAACAAGAATCTCGATGGATTTTTCAATTGAAAACATCAGCACCCCTAGGCCTAAATGAAAGGCTGGATTTCGGGTGCTTTATATAAAGTGTGGGGTAATTTATTTCCCCCCCCTCCATAATAATGTGATGATGCCCACATTGGCGATGAGAAACTATTTACTCCTGTATGGGAATATATGTCCTTTGAATATGAAGGCATTTTCTTCTTTCTTACTATAACATGTACATGCATGAGAGGTCTATTTATTCCAAATCCCCGTTTAAATCATTGGTCTTCTGTCCAGATCGCTGTATTACAGCCATGTTGCCGTTATCATGCAAGAAATATCGGCTCTTAGTTGCTGTGATCTTATAGCACAGCGTTGCCACGGACGCCTCTATTCAGGGACGTACCGTGAGGTTACTTCCTGTTGACATGGTCTCCAGGGCAACCGTTACCTCCCTCCGCCTCTGGATCTGATTGGCCGCCGCAATCAGGTGGCACATGCAGCGGCGCGTTGTGCGTCGAGGCGCATGCGCGTGACGTCACACGCCGACGCATGTGCAGAAAGGACGGTCTCTCAACAAGAGGCGCGCAGGAAGGGTATTTAAACTTCACCAAGGTATGTGTCAGGGTGGCTGGCATAGGCTGAGGAACCCCCTAAACGACAGGGATACCACCAGATTGAGGACCACCATATCCCCCCACTTTGAAAAGCGGAGAAGTATTCATTCCTCTGCGGCATGGCGATCCAGCACCACGGATGCCTGCCCCTAGACTCGGAACTTTACTATTATTTTTGGAGTCTAGTGTTTGTAGCTACCGCCTAACCGCAGGGTATACTAAACTCTTACCTGCGGCTATAGAGCGGTTGTCTGCTTTTTTTTTGTCGCTACTTGTTCTAAATCCCCCTGAGGAGTCGACACGACAGAAACGTGCCACGTCGGGAGGCTTGTAGTCACCGCAGTGTTTATTTATTTTTTGTTCTGTTCTGTAATCTAGGGTTCAGGTCCTAACTAGGGACAGGCATCCGGACGGGGTCGCCCTTCTCAGGGCGAGTGCTCTGTATAGACAGGTAGTATGAGAATAGGCCCCTTTCCTACCAAGAATATAGGGTGATATAGGGCACAGTACCGCTATTTTCATGACTACAACTCCTGTCTATACTCCTTTCATCAGGCCTGGTCCCCTGCCGTGCTGATCCTAGTCACCTGGTCGGTAAGGTAAGACTGCCTGCGTCTACACAGGCACGGCAGTAACACTTTCTCCTTGCTCTACCAGAAGTGAGGTACTCATTCTTGAACCTCAATATATGTTGCTTATGTGTGTTGGTTGGGTAACATTTTGAGCGCACTTATTTATATGCGCATCAGTGTTAAGGAGTGCCCCTTTTTCTTCCTGCCAGCAGTGGGGTCGACACCAGAGAACCCCTTAACTATATGTGTTGTTTCATGATACATCCTAGGTGTATATTTTAAGGTATATCATATAAAAGTTAATTTTTAAATAAGGATATTTCCCCACATCCTCTACTTTGTGGGCCATTTTCAATTTGTTAATCTTGAAATATCAGTGGGACTGTTGACACAAAGATATGTAACAGGGTTGATGTTCCTGGAGGGAAACACCAAATGGAAAAGGACTTAGGAAAACTAGAAGAATGGTCAGAACTCTGGCAACTGAAATTTAATGTGGATAAGTGCAAGATAATGCACCTGGGGCGTAAAAACCCAAGGGCAGAATATAGAATATTCGACACAGTCCTGACCTCAGTATCTGAGGAAAGGGATTTAGGAGTAATTATTTCAGAAGACTTAAAGGTGGGAAGACAATGTAATAAAGCAGCACGAAATGCAAGCAGAATGCTTGGATGTATAGGGAGAGGTATAAGCAGTAGAAAGAGTGAAGTGCTTATGCCGCTGTACAGATCACTAGTGAGACCTCACTTGGAGTATTGTGCGCAGTACTGGAGGCCATATCTCCAGAAGGATATAGATACTCTAGAGAGAGTTCAGAGAAGAGCTACTAAACTAGTACATGGATTGCAGGATAAAACTTACCAGGAAAGGTTAAAAGACCTTAACATGTATAGCTTGGAAGAAAGAAGAGACCGAGGGGATATGATAGAAACTTTTAAATACATAAAGGGAATCAACTCGGTAAAGGAGGAGAGAATATTTAAAAGAAGAAAAACTGCTACAAGAGGACACAGTTTTAAATTAGAGGGGCAAAGGTTTAAAAGTAATATCAGGAAGTATTACTTTACTGAGAGAGTAGTGGATGCATGGAATAGCCTTCCTGCAGAAGTGGTAGCTGCAAATACAGTCGAGGAGTTTAAGCATGCATGGGATAGGCATAAGGCTATCCTTCATATAAGATAGGGCCAGGGACTATTCATAGGATTCAGATATATTGGGCAGACTAGATGGGCCAAATGGTTCTTATCTGCCGACACATTCTATGTAACTGCCCAAGCCCCAAAACAGCTCGGGATGGTCGTTTGCTGCGGTCCACATGCGGTGGGATTGCTCCCCCAATGAGAAACACTCTACAGTGTTTGGGGTTTGAGCAGCTCCCCCATACTTGCCACTGTATTTTTGTGGTTCACATGTGGTGGGACTGCTCGCCCAATGAGAAACACGCTACTGTGTTTGGGGCTTGGGCAGTTCCCCCATATTGGCCACTATAGTTCTGTGATTTTGTTTTATATGTTTTCTTTTTTGTAGATTCACTACCCGTGGACCTTGCAGGGCCGGGCTATTTTACATATGGAGTATTGTACTAGGTTAGGAAGCAGACCCAAAGGTAGTACCCGACACCAGCACCCGGGTGGTGAAAAAATTAACTCCATCCATCAACCCCATAATAAAAACGGAGGTCTCTTACCGGGCTGAGGGCATTGCTGGGATCGGCATCTCTGCGTGGGGCATCAGGATCCGCTGAAGACATCTTGCTTCTTGCACCGCAATAGTCAGCTCCTGGGATTGCAGAGCAGTTTTAAATTCTGCGCTCCACTTCTTTTAACTCCGGCCCCACACCAGCAATACACCACGCCTCCTCCGGGCCACGCCCCCACCGGCCTACATGCGTAATGATGCTGGCTGCCGCCAGAAGCGTGACCCGTACGTGCCGAGGTAGGGAAATGCGGTGCATGTCAGGAACCTCCTGCCCAACGAGGTCTCCCACTAACAGGACGCGTGAGGCATCGATCCCCTCTACCATAGGTAGGAGCAGCCCGGGATGCCCAACGCGGGACTTACACCAAGGGACAGAGAATGAGAACCCTGCTTCACCCGGAACCTCTGTCCCCTGCTCAGGCTGAGCGTCCAATCTTCAGCCAGAGCACTGGCAGAGCTTCCACCCATCCTCAGGGACAGGAAAGAAAAACTGGAGTGTATAGGAGGAGGTGTCTTTTTATTTGGGCTTCTGCTGTTGCTTCCTGTCCTTAGGAGGCGGGATCAAGCTCCTACCGTGCCGGTGTGGAGGCGTTAGGGAAATGGCATTTGCTGAACTGACACAACCCCTTTAAGGGTGCACTAGAGATAACACTATATACACATATATATTGTGAGGATTCGCTCTGGTAGGCAGTGTAAGCGGATGCAGAACAGAGGCAAAAGAAACGGTTTGTAAAACAAAACTTTAGTGTTTATTCACACATGAGAAAAAAACAAAAGCAACATTGACAGTCTTAGGGCTGTTTCCCACGAGCAAGTCCATTGCGGGAATCACGCTCCGTGTGTGAGTGTGATCCTCTGCTCTAGACTTGCAGGAGCGCATGGCATTATCGTGAT